>NC_089188.1:296581-509472 GCF_947507565.1 Oscarella lobularis | reverse complement strand
TTCAAGGCTGGCAGTAAAGAAGTCGCACAAACATTTCTTGTTTATATTATTTATTATGGTATATGTAATGAGCCGAGCGTCAGCCTGTAACCCCTCCCCTCTGTTTCGTGCAGGCGCCGACCCCCTGCATTTAGCTTGTATACCGTTGTTAAGAGACATTTTTGCGTCAGCTGTTGTTGATAAGAGATAGTGTCACGCTGGCGTCAGCTATTGTTGATGAAGAGACGACCTGTGTCAGCTGTCGTTAATTTAATAAGAGACTCAATTATCTGAGATTCACAAAGCCGCTGCTAGAGGCTGCTTTTCTTAGGCGAAGATTTGAAGCATTTTGGAACCGTCTCGCAGCTAGTTTTTGCATGCCGCCGGCGTTCCGGCAGCCGTCTATGGAGGTCAACTTGAATTTATAAACTGCATGGCCGATGGCACCGGCGCATCCATTTCAAACATAAAGAAGCTTATTCAAAATGCGGTAAAAACATTTTCTCTTCTGGATCGCGAAACTCGGGCTTTCGCCCGTGGAGAAATTCTCGTTTGGTCTCATGCTTACTCTTGAGGTCGGACGAGTTCCCTAGGCCACTTGCGCTTTCTCATCCGGACTCACTCCGAGTCCTCTTCTGGATGTCTCATCCGAACTCACTCCTCCTCCTAGCTTTCTCATCCGGACTCACCCCTCCTTCTGGCTCTCTCATCCGGACTCATGCACTTTCCTGCGCACAGTCGGATTCTCACGACGTCGATGGAAACTTTTTGATCCCCAAAAGTTGTCGCGCCGATGCAGTTACGCGTTTGCAGCGTCGATATCGTACGCATAGACGACGGAATCTCTCTTAAATTCGGCCACGAGCCACAAAGTAGCCACGATCGAACGATGGGATAATTAAGCCACTTTGCGCGTTGCCGTGATTTGGTAATGATTCGCTATATAGCTTGACGGGTCAATGTACGCGAACGATCGAGACAACTCCCATATAGCGCGGCGCAGGAACTATATACATGCGCGCAATCCCGGCCGGCCGTACCGGTATGTATGGTTTTGATCGCGTTCGAGTTGTCTGAATTGACCTATCTAAGACACGATCGATCGAGTCGAAGCGATCGGTACAATAAGCAAAATAGAAACGCAGGACGCCAACTGATAAGCGTGAAAGTGAACACCGCCGCGCCTGGGGTTCTATAAACAGGATGTTGGAAGCGTGTCCTGGGTTGTTTTCCTTTGACGTCAGGTCAGCGGTGACCGAAGCTTGAAAGAGACGATTCTCCTTTCAAAGCGTTCAGACTCTTTACATCAAGCCATAGGTGATACAGCTTAGGTCTGTCGCAGTGGGCAGGGCGGACAAACCCATGCGCATTCTCGCCGCTAGTGAGGTAACAATAGGGATTAGCCAATCAGTACTCAAAGACGCGTTCTTCAAAATAATTTTGGCTGGGCCAAGGTCCAGAAGCCCTTGGGACAAACGAATGTCACATTATCGTGCGGGAGAACAAAAAAACTTTCATTTGAGCCCCGCTTAGGCGTCCAATTTCGCAAATAATAGCTGAAATTTCACGTACGCTTAGGGAGATGCCTACTATCTGCCGCTCATCTGATTTCGCGCAAAAATTTAGCGAAATAGGCTCGAAATCCCTTTTTCGCGGGTTCGCGTTCTCCGCAGCTGACGCCAACAGCTCGCCTCTCTTGGCGGCGAGACGCTCACAGCATGTTTGGCATTGACGTACGCTACCGTGGAAAACAAAGGAAGGGCTCACGCAGTCTGATTTGGGGCACAGGAATAGGAAACACGATTATGATACTTCACGCCGGTGATGTCTTACTGTACACATGAGGTCCTTCGCTGTTTGTCCACGGCAGCGTACGTCAATGCCGAACATGCCACGCCTCTGTCCGAAAAATCGTCCTATTTGCGAGAGATATGCTTATTTTTGTTATGTCGCCTTTCTTTTTAGGAAAACTGAAAGCTTTGTCGTGTTTTACCTTGGTAATTAAATCACACGTAGTTTTTCGAACGAGCTTTCCAAAGGAATTCGTCGGTATCATGAATATTTTCCAAGGAAGAAGGACCGCTGAGTCTTCGTCGTGTAACGAGGAGACCCGTTCGGCTCCTCGCGTAGGCAGGACGGAGTTTCAAACACGCATGCGTCGTAGTTAGGGTTACTCCCCGCTTTCGAATGTTCTCCGAAAGCGCTGAATTTACCCTATCTAGCCTCTGATAAGTGCATTTTCTCTGGCGAAAATGCACAAATATGACAATGCTTCACTGAAACAAACACGCATCGAGCGGGGCCCCTCGTACGAATAGTATCGTCTACAAGTTCTCATTTTTGTCGCCGAGCTTCCCTAAAACGGCAGTAGTATAAATAAAAAGCAGCGTTCTTTGCTTTGACGCTAAAAGGAAGCTGTTTTTACTTAACATATTTTAGCAAAATTCGAAACACCGTGTTTCGTTAGGCGCGATTGAGGCGCGACTCCGCTATTTTTCAAGCGAATTTACAAATCCCTACACTCTAGTAAATTTTAGAAGCTATTTATAGTAAAAAAGTGCGGTTCCTAGTGCGTTTGGCGGTCCTAAAACTTTCAAACCGCTTTTTCTCGATTGACGTCTCCCTCAACTAAAAATACATCAGGGCTAAAATCAAAGCTTATTCATTGAAGCTTCGATTTGCGAAGTCTCAAGCTTAGACAATTCGAACTCGTCTTAGACGAGCCGTTTTTCTTTCATGGGGTCTCGATAGAACGATAAATGTTTACTTCATTGGCTGATTTAAAGCGCGTGCGCGACAACGGCTACGTCATTGGCTCTCCGCCCATTGTTACGCACAACTACTCGTACACGCGCGTTTCAAACTCCGTCCTGCCCCTCGCGTGGCAGGGCGGACTTTCAAACGCGCATGCTCTAAGAACAATCGAGTATTGGCCAATAGCAGCGATCCATGTTACAACTCGCGTTCGACAACGCCTCTATGAAGAAAAGGGCGTCGGCTAAGGCGAGTTCGAGCGGGCTAAGCTCGAACTCACACAAAATGAACACTTCAATGCATTAGCTTTCATACAAGCTCCACGCGTTTTTTTTTCGAGGGTACGCGTTTTGAGAAAAACGGGTTCGAAAATTATCGGTACGCGATATTCAGCTGTCGATCCTCGAAACGCTACAAATAAATGAAAACATTCAAATTTCGCGCCTGCCAACGTTCGAAAACTGCACAAATAGCAGCTGAAACCGATCACGCAGCGCATTTCCTGCATCCCGCTCGCTTGCTCGATATTTCTCGCTCGCTCGCTCGATATCTCGCTATGGCTCAAAACAACACTTACTCGTGCTTTTACGACATCCCGCTAACTCGCTCTCGCTCTCGCGTGCTTGTTTCGGACAGATCACGTCTTTTTCAGGACGAAAAGCTCGAGAACGCGGCTTCTTCGACGACGTCACGCTATGCGTTGAACACGCCCGGGTTTCCCTCGATAAATCCTCGAAGTGTTGCGTATTTTTCGATTCTTCTAGGTGTGATGGAAGTCTGCGGCCGTGTTCTGAGAGGCTGCTGCCCGTTCTCGACGATATTAGCGGCATCCCGGCGGCGTTCATCTGTCGACGTCACCACGACTCCATCGACTCACTACCGGAAGTCTCAACACACCCCTGTATCGACCACCACCAAAGCGTCAATCTGGAACCATTCAAGTCTGTGGCATACCTATTCATTTTTAGCTCATTTTTAAGTACGAATCTAGTCGGCTACCGAAAGTTCATCTGAAACCGCTGAGCTGCCGTGCGTTCAGGACCAGTTGTCAGCTGCGTGCCTCCAAATACAGCAGCTGCTGTTTGAAAAAGAACAGCTGGTTCTCGAGGCGGCTGCAGAAAACGCATTTTCAGGTAAGAAAAAATTATGTATTTTGTACTCGAGGCATCCAATAAATAATATTTTATATTTTACATAGAAACAACTAGCCTGCAGCTCAATGACGCCCGCTATGATATAAAAAGACTTGAAGCAGAAAACGGTATAATAAAATTATTGCATATAACGTTAGTGCATATACAGTACCGATCATATGTATTAGGCCACCCTGGTTTCTTTAGTAATCATTGTCGTAATACGCGCTCATTCATTCAAAAGATACGTAGAAGTCGAACTTCTGTTTGCACTAGTAACAACCTTCTACCTTTGCTCTTCTTTCGTAGAACAAATGTTGCAAGTTTTGTAGCAACTGTGTGGCGTTACAAGAGCAGTACTGTAACCCTGTCTATTTATAGTGCGTTTTGAAAGTTAGGCAAAACTTAGGCAAAATGAATTAATATTTGACTTCCAAAGTTAATAAGCATTAGTTTTATTGCTTGCGAAATTTTTGAGATTGAAACCAACCTAACTAAAGGCAAAAATCAGAAATTTTTAAAGTTTTAATTTTTTGCAAAGCATTAAGAAAATCCTTGTTTTAGAACTATACGTAGAAATTTCTGTTAAAAGCATCAGCAACTTCAGTAAAAGAACTGAAAAGGATGCTTATTTATTCCTCTTTCATCTAATGACAACTTCGATTTCTAAAGCATTAGTTAGACCAGTTTAGAGAATTAAAATGAAAAGGTGGTAAAATGGCGTTATTGCAAACAGAGTAGCTTCCTAGTCCCAAACTGGAGGCATGCGGAAGACAACTTTGCAACATTTGTCATGTTAAACTTTAACGACTTTTCAGTTAATTAAAAAAAATTAAGCATAGGAAAATTCAATTTTTACGCAAAAATTGTCCTATGTTCGGTGAAGGGTATTATTCTTAGTGTTATCACTAAAGCGCGTATTGTCTCAATGGAATTGCCACAAATTTGCTACAATTGTTTTTTTTTACAAATTTAAGACTTATCTCTTCTTTTAAAAAGAAGCTTTGCTAAAAGCAAAGAGAGACTTTTTTATCACGCATCATACAAACTTGACTCTGTATAAGGGTTACTAGGGGTGGCCTGATACTTATGACCGGTACTGTACACTAAATAGAGGCAGTAGAAATAAATTATTTGCAGCTGTAAGCTAATTTTCACCTTAGCTGTGCTTCGAAGTCAGATTGCTTCATCTGCTGCTATTAACAGCAGTTTGACAGCAGAACTAAATGCCACGAAGGCAGACAGAGGTAAAACATTAATTAATTAATTACATCGCATAAATTGAAGCAAAAGTGATCTAGATGAAAAGACTCGTCAAATCCAACGTTTGAAAGAAGAAAATGAACGAATCAAAACCGGTAAACTTTGGTTGATTGTCTTTCTCCGTTCTTCACGGCACCCATTAGAGTCGTTCCTTGGCTTATTCAAGTCATTCCAGGAAGCTTTTCGTCAGCACGTGCCTACAGAAGGAAAACTCTACAGTGCAACGGAAATGGAAGCTTTTTGCGAAGAGCATTCCCCTGGATTGTTCAGCCTCCTTGAAAACGCCATAACAAGCAACTATTCGCTTCAGATAGACTCCGAGAGACGAGCAACTCTCCGAAAATCTCGAGTTGTTGGAGAGTTGCATCGCCTGGCGTATCTCGGCAACCAGGTATACTAAAAATAAATAATTGTTAAAATGAAAATATTATTTGATTAATTGGCAGCTTAATACAACCTTTGTAAGCGACGTTGGTCTTCATTTGTCCCTATCTGGTTGCTCTGAAGCTGCTCTGGAATTCGGAAGGAGGCTTGGATTCTGCGATCACCCTAAGACCATAAGAAAATTTCGAAGATCTCTAGCAGATGATAATAGGCGTCTTGTCAACGCTCGCTTGAAAACGGCTTTGGACAATGACCATCTAGCACTGCTGGTTGTGGACGACTTTCATAGTATCCACTCAGTCCAACGTCCAACATCCTCAGAAACGTCTCGGGCGTTCCACTTTGCTATAGCAATAACTGATATCCATTCAACAATACCTGGTCTTACTGTGCAAGGCAATGCTTCTGTTATCCATTACTGTCCTTCGGAAAATTTCCCAAGAGGGGGGATAGCAATCGCTCATGTCAGAGAATATTTTCTTGAAAATCTTCCTGACCTCATGGCAAGCACGTGGCTATCAGTATTGCCATCCTCATTCAGGCATCTAAACACAAGGGACATACAATCATCGCTTGAAGACCAAAGGTTTTCAAACTGCTCAGGTTAAGAATTTGATTTGACTTCTTGTTCAGGTGCTATGTGACTCCTTCTCAGAGGGAGCTCGATAGCCTCAAAAGCTGCTGCTTGCTGAGCGAAACTGAGCAAAATCTCAAAAGTCTAGGTGACTACAAGGCGGCTGTAGAAAATGCTATCGATTTATACCCAGCATTAAAAAGGCATTACAGAGGAGAACTTAATCAATAAATTAAAATGTTTATAGAGGCTTTATAGGTACCTAGACAATATGGGGTTACCATCTCTTGGAGACTATCCAACTTTCTATTTCCTAAAAAAGATGGTAGCTCAGGTAAGCTAAAGCAAATATTTAAATATATGTTTACATGCTTGTAACTTATTAATTAAACCCGCATAATTTTATAAAAATAAAGAAAGATCTGACAGCGTCTTACTTTAGTGCAAAGAAGAAGCTTCAATCCTTTCTCTTTTGCCAATGCTGGGTTCGTTCCATATTTATATCAATAGCATGGAAAATCTAATAAGCCTTTATCACCCTATATTTTCCGGTAAACAAATCATATGCAAGGTAGAATATTGTATAATCTAATGGTTCTCATAATATAGCACTATATAAACATCTTTTTGGCGAAAAAAAATACTTCCTCGCAAACCGAAATTTCACCGGAAAACAACACTCATTGCATCTCTATTTGGCGGTTGGTTGATGGTGCGAGAGGATGTCATCGGTGTTTGCGGTATTTGCAAGGATATTGAGTACCTTTTACTGAGGTACTTGCTCGACGACCTGGTGCCTCTTGTTTTCTACTTCTACGCCACAATACACAAAGGATCGCGCAATGAGTTGTGGCAGAAAGCTACATTACGGCTGGCTATAATGTTTATCGGACAACAGAGGCACAACTACAATAAGGCTATGCTGGCGACATTGAGTGATCATCTTTACCACGAAATGATCATACCTGAATACAAGAGCACCTTCTCGTCGTACATGAATATTTTTTTGGAAAAAAAGGTGGAAACCTTTCACTCGTTGCTGCAAATGCAATGTCCTTCTTGGACATCTGCAGAACAGATAACTGAAATCGCCAACGTCCTAGGCGCCAAGAGCTTTGATCACGAATTCACCTTAAATTTTCTGTCGGAACATCCCAAAAAGAGTCACAAGCACAATGTGGAATTGTTAGCAGGAAGAGCTGCTGAATTTCTCACTAATAAACTGATCAAGCTTTATAATCAGCCAGGGCAGTCAAAAGAAACAACTGGCACTCGGCAACGACGAAGGAACTTTAAGTTGAATACGTTCATCTGCACCCTAGACCAGCGAAGTCTTCCTCTCGGCTTCTCGACGCCAAAATTGCCTAATGCAGATCTCCTCTGTGACTTGGAAAGTTGCACTTCGGAAAACGATGACGTCATTCTACTTAGCTGCGGGCACTCTTTCCATTTGACATGCACAAAGGATGAATCATGCGCCTACTGCCAGCCATTTTTGCTCGACTCTATAAAAAAACTCTCTGAAGCCTTCAACAAGAGCATCGCAAAAGAAGATCATGATACAGATGAAGGCCACGTCGAGGAAGAGGACGACGATGGAGAGGAAGACGTCGAGGACAGAGAGGAAGACTGGTATACTACGACGGAGTTCCAGCAGCATCTAAAGCCATCCTTCAGAAATCTTCCGCCTTCTGCAGTGAGACCGGAATACGTTTCTGCACTGCAGAAAGAAAAACGCCTCGAAACTGTACTCTGTGATCACAGCTATGCTGGCAATTAGTGCAGTGACCAGTACAAGCGACGTAAGGGCTTTCCACGACAGAAATTCTACATCAAACGGCTAAGAAAAATCCACAAGCCACGTGGGAATTAAGCCCGGCTTTTTTAAAAGCCGAAAATCAAAGCAAAGAAAGAAGGCCCCTTTTTATCATTTAGAGTGCTTCTTTCGACTAAAAAGTCGACTTCATAGGTAATTATTACCGCAATGGCAGTACACTATAGTGTATGCTGTGCACGCGAATGCGCGATTTTGCCATTGTCAGGCAAGTTTCGTTCGAGAGGGTCCCGCTCTAAATCCTCCCGCGACCTAGTGATTAACAACTTATCTTTTCGTTTTTATCAAAGAAAACAGTCGAAATCTTTTGCTAGAGAGCCAAATCGGCTCGGTTTAGGAACATTCTACGCCGCGTAAAAGCCCTAGCGACGGAGCATGCGCGTTTGGAATTCCGCCCTGTCCCCTCGCGTAAGGCACGAATGAGTACGGGCATGCGCCGTAGCGCATGCCTGCGCACAATCTATACTACTAAGAGCGGCGGCCATCTTGGATGACGTCAGAACTTTTCGTTATAATCGCAAAGGCTCATCCGCTACGCCTTCTACCAAACTCTCTTGCGGTGCAAACATTCAAAGATCGAAGCAGTGATGACTGGCTATCGCTCTTTTCTTGGTCACCGTTGGGTGCTCTCTTATATATATGGGGTACACAATCCGTTGTGCGTTTGTCTTCATTATTACGTCATACAGCACCACGCACTCTGCCTTAAAAGGAGGGCCACTACGACCTATTTCGCACCGCAATAACGAGCGAATTTCGTGTATTAAAAATTGAGCCTTTCGCCAAAACCTCACGGCGTATGACGTAATCTATAAGTGGGCCCAAAAACCTAACCGATCAAGTCGATATCGAGTCGATTGAGCCGATTGAGTCAATATATCGAGTCGATATCTGATTGATATCGAGTTCATCAAATTGATCTAGTCGATATCGATTCGATTGAGTCGATATCGAGTCCATCGAGAGATATTGAGTTCATCAAATCGATATCAAGTCGATACGGTTGAGTCGATATCAAGTCATTATGGAGTCCATCGTGAGTCGATATCGAATCGATTGAGTCGATATGGAGTCAATATGGAGCCCATAAAGTCCATCGATTCGATATTAAGTCGATTGAGTTGATGTCAAATCGATCAAGTTGATATCGAGTCAATATGGAGCCCATCGAGCCCATCGAGTCGATATCGACTCGATTGAGTTGATATCGAATGGATCAAGTTAATATCGAGTCAATAAGGAGTCCATGGAGTCCATCGAGTCGATATCGAATCGATCGAGTCGATACCAAGTCTATAGAGTCGTTCCGGTACTTTCGGACAACATGTAGTTCGGACAGTTCTTGTGTGCGTTGGAGACTGTAGATCCAAACCGCTTCTGGCTGATCTTCTTCCTTGTTCCCTTAGAAATTCCTTACCAAAGTTTCGGCTGGATCGAAAGAGCCATCGCCAGATGACACGCTATTATTCGAGCAAGGTCAGTGACACGTACTTTCGGACACTCACATACGATACGGACAGAGCGATTTTCTTCAAGATAATCGCCAATAGGGAAAGTTATATATCGTGGGAAATCTCTTTCTTTGCTCTTTCATCCTATATTAATTATTTAATTAAATTTAAATTTGTAATTAAATTACAGAATTTTAAAAACTGCCGAATTTTTGGCAATTTTGGACACGGTCATCGACGGTATTTCATTGTAAAGCAAGCTCAAGAGATCTGAGAATTTGTAATGGCCAAGCTTTCTTTGCGTTTCTCAAAAATAGCGTTTGCACAGATGGAAGGTGGCAGATAGCAAGAGAGAAAAGTCTGGCCGTTCACCAAACTACTTTCTGACCTTTCCTAGAGCATTTAAGAGTTACTAATGCCAGCTAACTGCATGTCTACTTGCTTTTTCTGAGTTTAGCACCAGTGCACCTGTGCTAAATGCTATTTTCGAGAAATGCAAATAAACCTTGACAGCTATACATTTTCAGTTTTTCTGAGCTTGCTTTACAACAAAATAACGTTATCAAATGTGTCCGATATTGCCAAAAATTCGGCAATTTTTAAAATTCTGTAATTCAATTATTCCCTTTATGTATATAATCTTTACTGAGATCCGATTCTGCTCGCGCAGATCGCGCACGAAGGGACCGACTGGCCTTCTGAAATTGGTCCATCTTCTCTTTGTGCTCTAAAAGAAGTCTACTTTTCTCTTCCTTTAAATCACGAATCAGCTAAGGCAGAATTTTCCTATTAGTTGTTACACTCTTTACCAACCCACTTACTTGTTCATAAGAGTGGAACTTCTTGGTAAAATTGCTCTCGTTTAATCGAGCAGTAGCTCTCTCCTCTTCTATTTGACGCTGAAGAGAACGAATGATCTAAAGAAATACACAGAATCACATACCATATGACTCTAGCACAGCCATGTACTTCAGAAGAACTTTCGCTTTCTGCAGAAGAAGATTTTTCCTTTTCTACAGTCTTTTCAATCTGATAAATTGTAAACATTGGTTAAATTATGTATCTGCACTTTTGTGATACGAGTAACATCTAGCAATTGAGCATTGCATGTATTATGGATACTGCTGTTTCAAGACGATAAATCGCTCTATGAATATATCCGTGAAAAGAGACAGAAAACCTCTCTTCAATAGCTAATGTCTAACAACACTTTGACGCACTTCAGGACATATAATAACAATTTATGAAATCTTCCCAACGTAAGACAACGATTTTACCGTTTGATTTTATGAGAACAATACAGCACTGCTCTTTACTAAAGAAACGCGAGAATTTCTTACGTCTTCTGATAGTAAATCGTAGGCTTTTAAAAGTGTCTGTGCGGCATTGTTTGGCCTTTCCACGTAATTCCTATAATTCGGAAAATGATTAGGAGGAGCTATGGTGATAACGTCGTATTCGTACTTATCGTTTGAGTCGCCCGAGGTGCCAGGTTCGCCAATCCTTTCGTCGAATCGCACTGTGCGAGGACTGTCGCCCGGAGTATTGTGAATCTGGTCCAAATCGTCGATCGAGGTCGTTCTCGTCGGTCGCGAGAATTCCACGCTAGTCGCGCGCCCACGTAACGCGTCTTGGCGACGATTGGTCCGGCTCCGACTGGTCCGCACCCGACAACTTCCCACCGAGGGACTGACTGTTGTGGTATTGACTCATCTCCGGTACGGTACCTTCCAACGCTCCCGTCGGACTTTCGCTTTCCGGAACGTCATCGTCGACTATTGGCTTCGCTTCGTCTTGCTCCTTTATATGAAAATAGTAGGCTCTCTGATAAAGAAACGCGTGCATTTCTTACGTCTTCTGGTAGTAAATCGTAGGCTTTTGTAAGTATCTGACTGGCGCTGTTCGACCGTTCCAGAAAATATCTATTTCGGATTATGGCTAGGAGCTGTAGAAGATATCTTAACGTATTCGTACCCCTGGGACGATTCATTTGACTGCGCTGGCGGACACGAGTTGTTGTGCGAATACGAGTGACCGTAGGGACGCTAGAGAAAGAACGTGACCGACGAAGAATCTGAACTATATTTCTTACTTTGTCGAGTTTGTCTCCTAGCCAATCGACCAACGCTTTAAAAGGTCGGTACATGGACTCGTCTTTGAGAAGTTCATTCGCCACACGAGATCTAAGCAAAAAAGCGAACAGGATCGGAGAAAAGCGCTTATTGAGGAAATTCCACTTACGTTGTGAACAGATTGACAAGCATTTTGATGCACTGGTACGATCTCTTCGGCTGGTTATTTGTTGATCTGCGAATTATATCCAAGATACCGTCAAGCTGATTTTCTTGGAATCCTAAGGAAAAGAGATATCTCCGCCGACAGTATAGCTCTCGTTTCCACTCACTTCTGACGCAGTTTAGGAGACGAGCATGCTGCCAGGAGTCGTCCAGCATGAGTATACAGTAGAGCAAATCCTAGTAGGGTCGGAGTTCGTACGCCAACGCGTACGTAATCTACGACGCGCGGTACTCTAGCTAACATTCTCGCGTGCACCCGAAAAACGAACCTGATAGAGCAATTCGGTTAAAACCATGCGCGACATCGTAGGATTTTCCCAACAAAGAAACTAAGGAGGGAAAAAAACGAAATGAAACTACGATGTGGGGAGAACGTCGCAGGGACGACGAACTTTAAATAATTGCAAAGTGTCTTCAGCAGCAGCGTTTTCGCTAATGACCTTTTTCAGATACCTAAAAAAGTGACTCAAATATCAAAGGCACAAAAGCGAGGCAGACATACTTCTGATTTTCAAACAAAGCCTCGACAATTTCCGGGTGCATTCCCTCCGGCTGAGACAGCTCGTAGAGCGGATTTGGAGCCGGTTTTGCTTCCTGTAGTTCAAAGTAGCAAATCTCATCGACGATTATGATAGGCTGCGTTGCAACCTTGACGCAATTAATAATGTGACGGGATACGTCGTAGCAACGCACGAGTACCGACACGACGCTATAAAGACGCGACAAATCGGTCGCGTGTTGCCGGTAGCCAATCAGAGCCGGACCCTCGCCCAATGCGAGCGCTATGAATAGGGCCGGTACGCGCATTTTCAGCAATTGAGAAAGCTGAGAAGAAAAAGCTCGTTTTCGTAAGCGGACGTGGGGAGAGGGTTAAAACTGACCTCTGCATCAGAGAAAGAGCAGTACGTCAGAAAGAAGAAGAAATACTTGCTGATGTGACGCTCGTGTTCGCCCACTTCCTTGTTTAGGAGATTGAGAACGGCTTCTACGATGCAGTCGCTAAGGGTTTCGCGAGACGTCGGAGCTGTAAAGACAATAGTCCATTTCTCGTCTAAGCTAATCGCTCTTTACATCCAATAATATCAGAGGAGGCAGGACCGTAGACAGGCGAGTGATTGACGTAGGGGCCGTCGTTGTGAGAAAAGTGAGCAAGGTAGGCAAGAAAGCGACTAAAAGCCGTGCGAACCTAAAGCACAAAGAAGTGAATAGGCATCCCCCCTCCCATATCTCTCCCTCACTCCTTGATTGGGACATTCGAGGAGATACTCCACGAAGCGTTGCGGATGGCAAAAGAGCGCCGATGTAGCAAACCAAAAACGCATATTCTTACTGCACTTGAGCAACGACAGGAGACTGTTGACCCATTCACCGGCCAATCCTCGTATCGCCTTTTTCGCTCGAAGGCCGTAGGAGAGCAAAAAATTCGTCAAGAGCTTTAAAACGAGCATGACCAATTTCTCCTGCGTCTCCTTCTGCAAGAATCTGATCGTTATAAAGAAGTCGACATTAGATTCGGTTACCATCGGCTCGACGTCGACAGTGAGAGGGGCGACCGAATCGACGCTTCTCATGAAACGAAAATTTTCTATACTGAACAACGCCTTCAGATGCATAAATTCAAGATTTTCTTTTGCTATTCTGCGCTCGATTGCGCCGGGAAGAACAGGCAGTTTGCCCACATCGTTGCTGACCGCCTCTGCAAAAGAAAACAAAGACTCGTCGTGCGTTGAGATGAGATGCGAATTCGCAAACTGGTAGAGGGCGAATCGACGCGTTCGTTGAACAGAAGATAAGCGTTCCACCAGCGTTTCTGGCGACGATACTGCATCCCAAACGATCGCGTTTATTAAAGTGAGCATCTTACTTAAACAGTTCCCTTGTCTCGACTTTTCGTAACGTGGTCGTACTTCTCGCCGACTACTTCGCCACCGAAGCATTGAGCTTTCAATTCCTAGATAAAACCAGTGCGCAGGAGGCATTTCTTTCTCTAAACAAAGGCACCTCGTCGTCCTCCAACTTAGCTTCGGACACCTCACCGTCTTGAAATTTGTACCACTTAGCCTCATCTTCGCCCATCCTAAAACCAAAAAGAATGAAAAGAAGGACACAATGTTTCATGAAGCTAAAACCTCCGCTCTACGAAACTGTAGTACTGGCCTCCGCTCGCATTGCCGTTGTGTATGACGACGCCAGCAAGACTGTACTTAGTGCATTGATTAATCGTCTTTTCTCTCTCGTCGTCGCTTTCGTCATCGCTGCTCACGCCAATGCGTTCGCCTTCGATTTTCGCCAGGCCGTCGACAGTATACGGTTCTATGTTTCTAGGTAATCGTTGAATTTGACAGCGCAGTCATTGGACGTGGTATAAAACGCGAGGTTATACACTTTAGTGTACGAGAGCTCTACTACCGTTCCCAATCGTATCCGAATCGTTTTAGCTGGATCATCAGTACAGGAGGCAACGATTTGATACATATTCTCGACAATGTGTCAACCTGCAATCGGCATATTTTGAAAAATTGAAGAGAGAAAAGACGCGGAAACCTCTCTGTTGCATTTCTTGCAGAAATACGCGCGATCGCCCTCAAGCAAATCGCCTTTGACGTACTGCTCCAACGACTCGAGGAGATGACCGTGATAGCGAATGTCCACGGCGAGCGATATGAATTCCTCCTCGCTAGCGTATCGGTGCGGACAGCCTTTGCAAATTTTCTGATCGGCAAAAGAGCCGCCGAGAACCTTCGACACGATTACCTCGTGGCCAATTGTTTTTAACCCTTCGTCTATGCAGTCCACAACGCCGTTGAAAAACTCCATAGCGTCTTGTTGCTCTTGCACGTTCACGGGCCGATCCCCCATTCTATAGAAAACAATTAAATTTCAAAAGGACGTTGCACAAGGCCCTATGTACAAATTTTCGCACCTGAACGATTTCCAGAAGCTCCGTGGCGTGTAATACTGAAGACGACTCTTCATGAAATGACCTTTCGAAAATGCATTGGATCTGCTTCACGACGCCCAAGCGATACGCCTTCATGTCTGCGCTGTTGCCTCCGTTCTCCGCTCGTTCATAGTCGTTGACTACTTTCTCTTTTAGACGCTGAAACGCCCGAAAAGAAATAAGACGTTTTCTCGATTCGCTTCTCTTTGAACTCACCTGACTCCCTTCCTCGAAGAACGACGGCTCCTCTTCTTCGTCTTCCTTCCAAAGGCCTTTGACTTTCACAATGCCGTCTTGCAGCGAGGAAATCATAAACAGCTACAAGAAGAAGACATCAATAAATTAAAGCAGAAAACAACATAGGAAAACCATTTGCAAAACGCAATTCATGTAACCCGTGGCTCCGCCATTTTTAAGTCCAACAAAACCACCGATTGGTCCAGCGCAAATGGGAGGCATGTATTCCCACTCCATTAACGGCATTTCGTGTTCTAGAATTCAAAATACAACCGGACTAAATCAGTAAAATAACAATAATAAGTAGCTGTTTATATTTCAATTGAAACATTTAGCGAAACATCTTCAATTATTCTGTGGTGCTAACCTGAGTAGAAGAGTTCGTCCTGAAGCTGGCAAAGTCGTTCCATATTGGGAATGCAGTGGAAGCATAAGACTACAAGTAGATCATAGGCAGCAAGTTGCGTAGAATGCGACGAGCAAATCGCCTCCATCGACTCAGAAGGAAGAGGAGCTGCAAATAAAAAAGGTTTCACAAAACGAGGTACAATCCTTTATAAGCTTCTCGCCAACTCACCAACTCCCTTTTTGTAGAGGCTGAGCTGCTTCGACGTCGGGCAGAGAAACTCTTCAACGAGCTCCTGGACGAGGTTCTCGCCCCCATTTGCTGCTGATCCGAGTCGACGCTTTACTTCTTCCGGTTGAAATTGCAGCAGTTCTTTCGCGATTTTTAAACGACCTTCGAGAAGTGTATCTTCGACTGTCGTACAGCCTCGAGACGACTGTAAGTCAGCATGGTGAGGAGTTAGGAGTTACAATGGATGTGTCGTCTCCTGGGGCTTACTTTGACTTTTTTCAGCCACTCCACTTCGAGTTTCAGTTTGTGATAGGCGTCGAAAGCAAACGCCTCCGTCTGCCGCACATTGCTAAGCAATCTGAAGGCAAGAAATAATCCATTCCATTTTACCGTCAAAAAAGGCCTGCTTACTTGCAAAGAAGAGTGAAATATTCGGAAGAAGACCGTTCGTTCTCCGAAACTACAGTCTAGCACAAACATACGAGGAGTCCTAACGTATCGAAACTTACGGATAGATCAGTGAACAAGAGCGTGAGAAGGAAACGAAGAGGGTTCGGCGTCGTGGAGCATCGAGTCACCATGAGGAAAAGTTGATCACAGACAGTGAGCCGAAGAGGCTAAAAAGCGCACGTCATGCAAATTTCCCCTTCGCGGATTTCAGAACATTCACCTGCTTCTACTCATTAGCAAAAGATCTATAATAAACGTCTGCCAGTCGCGCTTTTTGATCAAGGATTACTGCAAGTTGGGCTGAAGTGCGAGTAGAGTGGAAAGCACCTAGTGTCCAGATTTGAGATCTTTACAGCACCGGGGTGGCTCCACCACTTACCTCCAAAGATTCTTTACAAAGTGAAGCGCTCTCTGAATCAATGGGTTTCTAGACAGAAAAGAGAGAATAAAAAAACGCGACTATAGGATTGACGCCGCGCACCGATTCAATGGCCTTGTGAGTCGCGTCACCCGACGCTTTGGCTAAGTGAGCGGCTCCCGCCGCCGCGCTCCAGGCGAACCGCTGTATACAACAAACCGTTTCTAAAGTGACTAGATTCACGTCATCTAAAACCTACGCGGGAGAAACAAAAAATGAAGAAAAATTTATTACGAGAGATTGTAACGCACTGTCTTTGAAGCCGATTGGCCTATCCAATTGACAATCTGTCTCAGTAGTAAGTCCGAATGAATGCTAGGTAGATGCAAAAGCGCTTCGCGCAACTGTTTGACTCGGCCGCACGCGGCCGCCTCTTTCGTTAGACTTTCACTAATCAACTCCTTCGCCCAATTAAACCCTTGAACCATTCCGAGCGATGCGAGAAAGAGACGCAGGAGCCTTATAGTCACACTATAAATCGATCTTGAAAGAAGGGAGAATTTACGAAAGACATTCGCCAGTTTTATTGGAAATAAACTCACTTTCTCGTGTTCACGTCGGCGTCCTTGACGAATTCGGGACTCTCCAGCAATTTCAGAAGCAGTCAAATGCCCCCGTTTTCGATGAACCAAAGCTGAAACGAATCCGATTGCTCGTCGTCGGGAGACGACGTCGCAGGAAGAAGAAGCGACTGCAAAACCTAGATAGAAAGAAAAAGATACGTCAAAATCCCCCACGGGTAAGAGTCGTAATTTTCCGCACCTCTAGATGATACAGAATGGAAACCGGATGAAGTTGAAAACACATCTTTTCCAGTTGCCTGAAACCTCCTTCGTTTTTGAACTGTAGAAATTTCTTGATTATTTTCTGATTGAACGGAATCAAGTCCAACAGTTTGCGCGCTCTGTCGCGAAGAACGGACGCATTCAACTGGCTTCCCAGTTGACAAATTCGAAGGAGAAGCAAACAGTATTTCAGATTCCTAGACATTATCTGAACAGAAAGCAACGCTAGAGGGATTTTCGTTCGAAACTAAAGTATATACCACTCCAGGTAACTCTTCTTCGGTGCTCTCACATAGAGTCGGTGATGAATTGGATGACGAATCAGAAGAGGGATCTTGAGACGGCGATCCGTGTCGTTTATAACGAATTTTCGTAGACAAAACCTAAAAAGAAATTCAGAGGCAGTCCGCCTTGGCTACATCCCCGCTCACGGCTCTCTCTCGAATCGAAAGCTGGTGCATCAGTCGGCGATCTTCCACCGGATTCACCACCTCTCAGTTGAGAAATAAATCGATTTTGATTCCATGCGACGACGACCCTTTTTTCCTATCATAACGAAAATCTAATGCCCACTCTCCCCAAACTTTTTGTCACCGTACAATCGTATGATCTTGCAACGCAACGCTCCTAAAGATTCGTTGTCGTGCGTCGATACTTCCAAATCCTCCTGTCGTCCCGACGGAAGAGGAAAGCGTACGGTCAACATGATATGTTTCCCAAGCAACGACCTGAGTTATTGGAGATCGTCGTATATCCAATAATGGCAATGCGCCTCTCTCCCTCTCGCTTTCTTACTTTCCGTGGGGCAGAAACGTCCTCTCGCCTTTGTGAGCGTCGTCGCATTGGGCGATGTATTCTCGAAGAAGCGTCAGACAGCGGACCATTTGAGTGACGTGCACGTGCCGTTCGGGCGCTTCAAGACGAACTTTCAGCACTTCGAAAGACGTTTTGAGATGCTCAAAACATTTTCCTATCAAATCTATGTGAATGGCCACCTGTAGAGAAAAAACAAAAAAGAAACGATCAATAAAAACCCAGCTCGTCATTGGTTAACTTGACGGGTCAATAGAGTAGGCGAGAGATGAGTGTGAACGTCTTTCATGAGTTCTATTGCCTTTAACACGATTTCATCCGCGCCAAATAGAATCACCTAGAGAATTGATAATCCTAGCAAAGCGCCTAAGGATCCTACATATGTATGACAAAGTAAGGAATAAATATACAAGATGATGATGCATATGGGGAGTCTTTCTGTTTTTTTTGCCCCACCTTTCATATGTAGTCGATTCCGGTCATGGATAGATTCGAAGTGACGAATTTGTGTCTCTTTGAAATCAATTTATGACTATACTGGTTTCCAGTTTGAACGCGCGATCAAAACATCTAACGAATAGAAGAATTTTCAGTAAATATCTCTATCTCGTTACGCAACCAACTTCATTCCGCTTTCAGTCAACAGAGCGGGATCTAGATTCATGACGTGATCTTCAAAGAACTTTTCGTAGCCTGAGGTTTCCAAATCGGGATCTTCTCCCATAACCTAAGAACGCCAAAAAATGGCAACCAAAGAAAAAGACTTAACGAAAAGAAAAACCTTTGAAAACCATTTGAAACAGGCCTCCCTATCAGAAGGAAACACGGCTTTCTTAGCCAAACAAGTCCAAATCTAAAAAAGAGGCAATTTAAGGATACCGTACTATTTCTTATAATTGTTACCTTGATAGCGTGGCTCAGAGAAAGGTACAGCCTCCCATCCTTGAGAACGAATCTAGAATTAAAGAATTCACTGCAGGGAGTGAAGGAGCCTTTCTCTCTCTTTCACTTACTTGAGAAACGTCAGTCGGTCATTCACCTGTTGCTCATGATTCGTTCTACCGTCGAGGACGACGTCCTTGGGAGTTGCGCCAGGATTGACAGCAGCGCGAGAAAGAAATTGTCGTTTGCCCCAAATGTATCAAATATTCAATCTCACCTTCGCAGTGTTTCCTCACTTTGCTCATATAGTATTCTAAATTGGTCGTCAGAAGTTCGATCAGACTTGATTGGGAGTCGACATTCTGAATCATGTCCTGCCTATAGTAGTAATTCGAATGGACGAGCTGTGCGGTGCCTAATCCCCGTCATTTATCAATGTGCCCCCTCATAAAGAACTCTTTTCCTGAGACCTCAATGTACATGGTGAAAATGTCTCGCATCATCTTGATCGCTGGAAGGACCCACGTGTCGCTCTTCAACTCGGCAAGGCATAGTTCAAGCCACAAACTCTTGTGCTGATCTCGTTCCTGCGTGAAAAGTACTGCTACACGCGTCATTACCATATAGACTATTTTGTATACTGCTGCACAGCTGTAATCTAATATTTTGATGTGAGCATTAAGAGCTTCATCCAATATTTCGGCAGAGCAGTCTTCTGAATGTGCTAGGTTCCATAGCAAGCCTAATACCTGGATTAAACAAATAAAAATATTAATAAATATTTGTTATCTAACGCGCGCTAAGTGATAAGCGAAAGGTTGCGAAGTTTTAGTTTTACTAGCTGTGTACCCGTCTTCGACGGGTATATAAATGTGTTATTGTTTGTAAATAAGTTGGGATGATATGCGTGTGTTTCGGCGTTACCCAGGCCACACCAACGGGGAGGTACACACGCGACGTGACCTAAAAATGTTGTGGTGCTATTGCACGTGGTCGCTGGTTGCAGTGGTATGCTGAAGGGAGGTGTAGTTTTTTAGAGTAAAACTTCAGTATAAACAACATTCGCCGTTTCATCTGATTCGGAGAGAATGTGGATATACTATAAACGAGCAATGCGTAGGAGAAAGGTGACAAAGTTATCATAGTGTTTTTCCAAGTCCAACTTTTTCACGCGAAACTGGTTGCCAGTGTTAGGAAATTTGCAGCAAAAGTCCTGGAGCAAGTTCTTGCTGTATGATGTTCTCTTGTCTTCATGCCTATTACTTTTACTTGCCTATATTAGAAAGAAAACAGTCTACTAGTAGTACTGGGCAAGATTTCTGCAAAATGGCCGTGGCGTCCGCATGATGTTTTGGCAAATCAACTTCTAAAGCTTCTTCTGAGTGAAACTGCTCCAGAAGAACAGCATTCAAACGAGATTTGGCTGAGAAGCATCGTGACTTGGCGTTTATGGAAGGGCTATTTCTTCAATCGCGGTGAGTACTTTCCTAGTCAAAAATTTTGTCTTTCTTTTATACCACCTTAATTTTCAGACTTGGGCAATTGCGATAAAGCCGTGCGCATCTACATCTTGAAAGCAAGGAAGGTAGTAGAAGAAGTCGTTCAGTTCCTGGACGAGGACAGACTTTCTGTTGCCCATTTTAATACTTCCAGCAAAAGGGATACTTTTTTGGAGATCTGTCACCTGCTTGATGCTCAAAAGCCAAACGTGGCTCTGTGTTTGCGTGAAAAAGCCGAAGAAGCCATGAGAAAAGCGTTCAAAACGGAAAAGCGTCTTCTAAACAATTTTCTACGGATATGTGAAAAATTAGGAAACGGTAAGATTTTTACCAAGGCTAGATCTAGCGTTTCTCTTTCTTCTGTCTCCCATTAATTCGAATCTGTAGTGTCACTCGACGAGATTCTTGGGAAAGTGCGCAATGCTGCCGCAGAGCCTGAAATTTTTTCGGAATTTGAACATCTCCAGACGTACATCGAACAGCTGAGTGACCTTCACGTGAGCACTGTCTTTCAGAATGTGTGGCACGATTACACCTCAGAGCCGATGCCGCGTCTGGATTCATTAGAGAAGTTGCTTCAGTTCGTTCTGCAACCAGTATTCAAATTTTGGAGAGGACTTTATTTGGGCATCGAAAACGGTACTGTGACCGCGTTTGAAGTGCAAAAATACTTTGGAGAGGTACTGTTCAGCAAGGAACAACTTCAACAGGAGCTAAAGATAATACTTAAAGTTGACGATTCTGAGTCAAGTCTAGGCGGTTTGTTTAACGAGCGAATGGAACGAATTCTTTTGTGTGGCAGGAAATGCTTCATTTGCAACGTTTCAAAACTCGTCACGAAAGCGTGTGAAGCACTAGGGGCAGAAGCTGTCTCTTTTTGCCCACACTTCGCTTTTGATCAGGTATTGAATTTCCTGCTCCTTGTGATCTAAAATAACTATTTTCGTTTTTAGCAAGAGCCTTTGCCACTTCTGAAAGAATATTCTCCGCTTCTTAAAGAGTTCCTCGTTTCTCTGAAGCGAGAACAAATCGTTTTGCTCTATCAATTATCAAGCGACAGCAAAAGCTTCCTGAAGAAGATAAAGAACGTGGACGGCAATGGTATTTGCTCTCCCCTTCTAATTTTAGCTCTATACCTGTACACATGAACCTAGGTCAGTTCGTGCTGCAGAATCTTTGCCACGTCTGGAGCATGGTTTCGAAGTGTCAAGAACTCGTTGTAAATAACATTTAGCCGCTTGGCTGTGTTTCTACCCTAACCCAGCTGCGCATATTTGTTCTTCCTCTTCCTCCATCGTATCTCAGCCTGTCCCTCGTACCTCCCCCATTTGTAGAGGTAGTGCATCAGATAAGTGTTAGACGTTTTCTCTGTATTTTGATGTTACTATTTTGTATACGATATCTTGTTGTAACCCCCCTCTCTCCTCTCCCAAGAACAAAATGTTTTTAGTTGATTTTTATTACACCTTCTTTCCTTACGTGGTAGACACGTCTAAGTACTATAAAGGTGATGTGAGTTGAAGAAATGGTCGCGATGGTCTTTCCCATCTCTCAACACGAAAGGGAAACATTATGTAGTCCAGAAAGTATGCTAGATCACGCTACGTAATGACGTTCCCTAACTGGGATTGCAGCGAGATCAGCATTATGCGCTCAATTGAAAGTAAAGCTTTTGAAGCTTTCTTCAAAAGCCGTGGTTATGTATCACTCCTGTATATAAAAGTCTTCCTCAATTGAGCAATCGTTTGACTAGTCGGATTGTTCCCACCCTTACTCCTCACATCTGCTGTAGAGAAGATGCTTATAATTGGTATACTCGATGACGATACCGGTATCCAGGACTGGTTGACTACCACTTTCAGTTGGCGCTTCTTTACAATTATGCACTACAAAGATGCAACATTCTTGTGCTCCCTTCGCGTTGGCGCTTTTGAAGCCAACTCGACGAGATTCTCTGAGAAAGAACTCCGACTGAATAGTCTGAATAGGTGCAAAAATGTAAACCGGTTTCAATACCGGTTCGACTGTGTGTTGCGGCATGATTATAGTCAGTGTTTCTATTTCTGGCAATGAATGAGCTTTCTTGCTTCGAGTTAGAGATGGTGGACGATGCCTCGTGTTCGCTGTTTCTTTTCCACACAGCTTCTCTTCTTGCGTTTTGGTTAGACTATCGTAGATCGACTCTCGCGGTCTTGTCCTCAAACGGGACATCAGGAACCAAACACGTGATCTCGAAGAAGCAACGAATTGTGGCGTAGAAGACGAAAACGGGTGATTTCGGCGGCGACGACTGCTTCGAAGCTCAGGAAGAATGCAAGAGACGGTGTTTGGTAAGCGTCTCTGCGATCGGGAGCCCGTTTGTCGCGATAGAAAAGGTGATCTCTCCACGCGGCCTTCGCCGATCACTTTCGCCTCGTTTTTTGGCAGTGATCTGCAACTCCTAAGCACGATGCGATCAATAGCTTACGCTGAAGTACGAAAAAATGGCTCAAAAATACGAACAGGCACGATTTGGGTCCCCAAAAGAATTACGACTCTTTTCTTTGCGAATTTCGACTTGAACGAGCCATTTGACCACGCGAGTTAGTGAATTAGAGTCGATCTAACGCGTTTAGTAGGTTGGAAATCCGCGAGGTGAAGATTTTAGAATATCGGAATTTTTGGTCATTTAGGTCGTTTCTCCGATTCCAAACATTTTTTATGAAACAATGGGATTCAGTTGAGTGTGTGATCTCGCAGTACGAAATTGAATTTACGTTTTATATGTAATATTGAATTCTTTTGTAGATGTTGTGTACTTTATGGATCAATTCCTTCGTCCAAAATCTCTCTACGTCAAGGTAACGAACACCATAGATTGTTATTTGAATCTGGTCTTACTTTGATTCAGTTCTTTTCTCTCCTCGACGCTTGGATCAATCCGACGATATCAATGAGAGAACAAGAAGATGCAGCAGAAGGCATCACCTCCCTGGGGACTTTGTGAAACGGACGAAGTTCGGCGAATGCAACGTCGGTAAGCGTACGAGATTCTTAGGGATATCTATGATGATAGAGCCACGTTCTCAACACAAGATTCTTATTGGATATGCATGATGATAGAGCCATGTTCTTAACACAAGATTCTTAGGGATTTGCATGATGATAGAGTCACAATCTCAACACGAGATTCTTAGGGATATGCATGATGATAGAGCCATGTTCTCAACACAAGATTCTTAGGGATTTGCATGATGATAGAGCCACGTTCTCAACACACGATCCTTAGGCATTTCCATGATGATAGAGCCACGTTCTCAACACAAGATTCTTAGGGATACGCATGATGATAGAGTCGCGTTCTCATCACAGGATTCTTATGTACACGTTCTGACGACTTTTGATTTGACTCTACCTAGGACATACTGAAGACTTTTTGGATTCAGATTTTTTCTCTAAGGTTGTCCGTTCGATTAAAGGTGAGAGACTAAGGAGGAGAATGCTTATGTTCCTCATCTATTTCTTCATTTTTGGAAGAGTGGAGTGGATGAAATTATGCAGGCGCTTTTCGTATTTGTGGTTACCTTAGTTCGTTTGTTTCTTCATTCGTTTTTTGCATGCATTGTTGCCTTTTTATTGCACGAACAGAGAACTCTTTTTACGTCATAAAAGTGTAATGGCGTTACTTAATTAAAAATAAAAGGAGTGTGTAGGGCACGCACGTCAACTCATAGCGCGAATGACGAGTAGATTTTTATTTTATATACCCGGAAGTAACCCGGAAGTAGCTAAATAAATTAAAACTTCTTCACGTCTTTTTGTACAAGAAGGGAACTTTAACCCAAGCTCCCTGAGGAGGAACAGTTACCGTCTGTTCCTACGGATGCCTTCATTGTTTATCCCAAGGCACAGGGAATGTGTGCCTGCTGCCATTGATAAAATCAATAGGCAGTCAGGCATATTTTGCTGTGGGCGTCGTTCTTCAAGAGAGACTACCAATATAGATAGTAGCCTTGTCCGAAGATACACGCCTTGTGAGTGAGCAGTTTTCCAGCTCAGGGCCGCACAACCGCTTCAGCGGCTGATGTAGGCCTACCCAGGAGATGGGACAGTTTAGACGCTAAGGCCTCGTTATCCAGGAGGCATACAAGCAGTTTAGGAGACTGCATCTATGGAATAAAGATGCAAATCTCCGCAGTCCGGCAGATGGACCGACCCGTCATGCTGAGGACGTTGGGACCGCGGTCTACCTCTTCGTCACTTCAATAACTGCAAAAAAGACAATTAATAAATTCTAGCTCAAATGAATTGGCATAGAATAATTCAATACTATGACGTTAAAAGGGCAGAACAGCCCCACTGTTGATTCATAAATAAAACTGTAAGCTATATCTAGGTTATGGTTATCTAGCTACCTATCTCTCTATATATCTAGCCTATCTATTAGCACAGATACGTGAAAAAATTGCAGATACAGTATATAAAGGTCTCTTGCTTAATTTTTATATTTAGCAATCCTTTCAAAGTTCTGCTATAAAGACTTACATGTTGCCATTCACGCTTCAGTCAATTCCTGCTCCCTGAGCGTCGAAAAATCGCTCCTGCTTCTGCTGCTCGCGTTTCAGTTTCCCAATTCGCTGGAGTTCATGTCTTCCACCGTTTTGAGCTCTAATACAAAAACGTCGGAGACTATGCAGGCGAGTTGATTCGGTTCTGGCGCGCCACGATCGTCTTATTAAAACGCCAGAAGTCGCGAGATCTTTGGATTTAGAGCTTCCAGACCTCAGCACGCGGCGAAGGGGGGCCTCTCGAGTCGATTCACGCGCTTGCCTACCTCCTCTCTTCATTTCCGTTGCGGATTTTCTGTGTGCATGACGTAGTGGGATCCCGGATGCGCGGGATAGTACAGCAGTAGTACGCTCGAGTGTGAGCCCAATAAAAGACCAACTCTAAGCTCTCAAGAAGTCCGCCTCATTTACTCCGCCGTGCCTAGCTCCCCCGTCTGACGCCCGTGGACCGGCCGCCCGTAACAACTTGGTGGAGAATCCGGGTAGCCGCGCGCGTCGGAGAAAACTTGCGGAGCACGTCATTCGGACAGAAACGGCTAGCGGGAAACGGCAGGTACGCGGATCGCTGGCTGCGTCGGCCGACCTGTCCGACGACGTTGCGACGTTCGGGCTCTCCCCGCCGGCTACGACATTTGAAATCGGCCGTTGGCCGGGGCGTGGTCGACGTCGGGGGAGGCGTAATTGGCGGCCCGATAACCAAAACAAAGTCGCGGGAGGTCAACTCGCCGCGCACGTCGGGAGACCGATCGCATCTCGCGCCGTGTACGGACGCTCCGTCACGCGCGCCGTCGCGCCGCGAACGCGCTGCCAAATCGAACGCGTCGCCGAATCGTCGCCGAATCAAACGACGTCGAATCGCAACCGATCGAAATATCGGCGAACAAGGATCCACAGCTGCGTGAAGTAATTGACTATCTGGCGAAAGACGGCGGCACAACCAAAATGCCCCCGGGAGTGTCGGAGGTGTTACGCGACAGCGGCGTAATTACGCTTGGAGGCGCCCTCGAGATGCTCTGGTACACTGGGACGGTTCGGGCGCGCGGAGCTATCACCGTTCTATACCTCGCTGCAATCGATCGCCTCGATGCTGTTCGCGCTGCGCATCATCTTCCGGCATCCGGTCATTTTGGACGATCGCGTACCTTTGACCACGTACGATCACAGTGTTATTGGAAGGGAATGCGCCGCGACATCGACGACTACATTCGCTCATGTCAAAGCTGTCAATTCCGGAAGAAGAACCAACCGGTCAAAGCAGGTCGACTCCAGCTCTTCAGCGCCTCCGCGCCGTTTCAAACGGTTGGCATCGACATCGCAGGGCCCTTTCCACGAACCGACGCGGGCAATAGATTCGTCGTCGTTATGGTGGCCAGTTTACGCGATGGGTTGAGGTCGCTCCGGTGTCGACTATTGACGCTCTGACTGTCGCCGACGTCTTTCTCTCGAAGATTGTTTTTCAACACGGTTGCCCCGAGCAACTATTATCGGATCGAGGTGCTCAATTCACCTCAACTCTCCTCAAGCGTCTCTCCGAGCGTTTAGGAATCAAGAAGATCTTTACTACTGCCTATCACCCGCAGTGCAATGGGCAAGTAGAGCGGTTTAATTGCACATTGAAGACGGCGATATCCGCGTTTGTTAACGACGATAACACGGATTGAGACATTTAAATCGATGCGGTGGCGTTCGCCTACCGCACGGCCCTCATGGACTCTGTCCGTAATACCCCGTTTTATCTCGTTCACGGACGAGATGCTCGGCTGCCGACAGCAGTTATCACCGGACCGAAAACGGAACTCACTCGAGACGCCCGGGAATATGGTTTCGTGGTGACAAAGAAGATCCAGCGCGCTTTCCAACTCGCCCGGCGGTATCAGCTCGACGCCGACATTCGACGGAAGGACTATTACGACAGAACCCACTACGCGGTTGAGCTTGCTCCCGGTAGTCTGGTCCTTCTTCATCGTCCCGTCCTTACGCCCGGTCTCGCTACGAAGCTGCAAGATCGCTTCACCGGACCGTACCGCGTCACCCGTCGTCTATCCGACGTGACGTACGAACTCGTGAATCTGGAAACGACGCGGCCCGTCATTACTCATGTTCAGCGAATCTTACCGTATTATTCTCCCGAAGGCAACGTAAAGTCGGCATACAGTGACTTCCGTCGCTCTGAACCTGCATCACATGACGATGGATGCGCCTCGATGGATCCTGGACGACAACGCCGCTCACGCTCGACGCCGCCTACCGCTTCTAAGCAACGTCATCGACGCATATCGTGTCCGGAGCTTCAGGATGAAAGTGGCCTCGTGGTCATCGATGGAGCAGCCTCTCCCCACTCGAATTTCTCGTCACGCGACGGCGTAGACCCCCGTTGGCCTGGGGATCCTTTTCGTGATCGTGGGAGCGGGCTATTGTCGCAGTTACCTCGTGGAGCAGCTCAATTTCTTTCTCATTCTTCTATTTCTTCGGACGCCTCATCTCATCGTCAAGGTCGACCACTGCGCTGCACAGCCGGGCAAGCCGCCCTTCGTTACGACGAAGAGTATTAGTCGTCTCGAACTCTCTCAAAACTCCTCATTTTTTTCTTTTTGTGTGTCTCACCCTTCTGGTGATTCATGTCCCGCATGTTTGCATGCCCTAGCTCTTCTCTCGCGTTTGGGCTGGGGTCAGTCCTCTTTTGTAGTTGGGGGGGCTTTGTTGCGGATTTTCTGTGTGCATGACGTAGTGGGATCCCGGATGCACGGGATAGTACAGCAGTAGTACGCTCGAGTGTGAGCCCAATAAAAGACCAACTCTAAGCTCTCAAGAAGTCCGCCTCATTTACTCCGCCGTGCCTAGCTCCCCCGTCTGACGCCCGTCGACCGGCCGCCCGTAACAATTTCTAATAAGCAGAAAAGGACTTTCACGCAGAGTGGACGCTCATTTCTCACGTCTTTGGCCAGTTGCATAAAAAAAGTGACTCACGTGACGATTAGCCTTCAGTACCCGGACCAATTCTTTATCGTATTCCAAACATACGCGCTTGGTCGCTAGTCATCTACATGAACCGTAACGTAAACGTAGAATATTTTTAATAAAACTTCTGTTTCAATACAAAGGGTTCGAGTGAAGTACCGTGCAATCGCGTGGGACTCGCGCAATACAGCGTTACAAAAGGCTTACGAGCGTGCGCTTAGAACTGAGCACACGCTGCATAAGATGGGCGCGAATCTCTGCGTTGTTCAAGCGCAAAGTGCCACGCACGCGCGCCGATATGCACCAAACCGGTTTATACGCCGAGGATTCGCGGAAGACGCGCGCGTTTATACACGAGTCCCTAAGCTATGCAACTCCTGTCTCCATAACATGGAGCTCAGGAGAAAAAAGAATGCAACAATCTATCATGCACAATATAAAAACAAGCACGATATAAAAACATGCACAATAATATTCTCTCTTTCAGTTATCTTCTGATCTTGATTCACCTACAATATCGTCACGGTACCAGTGAAAGACACCATACAATGAGAGAAAACGCTTACCTTTCCACATTGATACTCCAGCAAATTCTCGTACTCTAAAAAAGAAAACAAAATCATTACCCAGAAAATTTCATAAAAAACTAGACTAAGAATTAATATTAATTACACATAATAATAAACCCATGTAAAGAAAATAAAAACCTGCAAAAAAATAAACCTGTGATAAAAGCATGTAAATAAAATAAAAACCTATGAAAAAAACCTGTGAAAAAAAACTAAAAACCTGTGGAAGAAATAAAAACCTGCAAATAAAAAAACCTACTATGCTACTCTAAAAAAGAAAAGCAGGAACTTGAAAAGAACCTAGATTACCTTATAAATCCATTGACCTAGAATAAGCCTATAAGAAGCCTGTAAATAAAATCCTGTGAGAAAAATAAAAACCTGTGGAAGAAATAAAAACCTGCAAAAAAACCCTACTATGCTACACCCTAAAAAAGAAAAGCTGGAACTTGATAACAACCTAGATTACCTTATAAATCCATTGACCTAAAATAAGCCTATATACTAATCAACCTAGATTACCTAAAAATCCAATGAATAATGGTCTAAAGCACGTGGCGGCTGCTAGCTAAGCACGTAAAGAGGAAAGGAGCTATAAGCCTACTACTCAAACCATCCTACCCTACTAGCAGCCACCAACTAAACCTTAGTGCATAGGGAGAGGAGGGAGGAAGTGCCATTACTGCATTATAACGATTTGTTGTCCCGCTACACTCTCTGCAACGTACACAATTGGGCTTCGTGCACTGCAACGACCACCAGCCCTCACGCGCGGACCCCAACCCGCCCTCGATTACACTTTTGGAAATCAAACCTAATTGTTAGACTGTCGGAAATTTTCTATGCCCGCGAGCGAGGGCAGTGGCATCGCAGGCATTTGGAGCCTTGTACGTCACAGGGAGCCCCGCCCCCAAGTGCACGCCTACTCCAACTGGGGCCCCAATGGGTGACCTGTTCGTTGCGCTGACACGACGCATTCTTCTGCCTTTCTTCTTCGCTCTTTCGACACGAAACTAAAGAAAAAGAAGAAGAGAATGAAATGAAACGAAGTGCGAGTGCACGTGACGAGGGATCGACGAATGGCGAAAGGATTACGCGAGCATTGTCACGTCCGCGATCCGTGTCACGTCGCCGCTCGTAGCGAAAAAGTCACTGGAGAGCAGAAACAACCACGCGCGCGCTCTATGTCGTTCTCCGCGTTGAGATAGGACACAGGCGTTGTCGCAAAGCGCCACGCGGACGAAAAATGAAAGGGAAACGTGCTCTTACCTATTGGCGTGTTTGAATCTGCGCTGTTTGAGCTGCAAAGAAGTCGGTGCGATGAGCGTGCATCGAGCTGAGCCTTCTGAGAGTGTGGATTCAGACAAAGCCGGAATTCTACTACGGGACTCGACTAGTCGTTGTCACGTGATGAATTTTAATGGCTTTGTCTAGCGCGAGAAATATTCGTCGTCGACGCAACTAACGTAAGAAGTTTAAATCGAACAGTCGAGAGAAGACTCGAAGCTCCTGACACGATTCTTAGCATAGAATATCCAAACCGTCTTGTACAGTGAATAAGACAATTCGTGATCACAGTAAGCCTTGTTTTCGACCTAGAAAGCGATTCGCTCTGCCCCTAAGAACGTTTTATACGGGGTTGTAGAAAACTTATCCGGGAGTCCTCAATTTCTTTAGTAGCAGCGCTTTCTGAGCTTTTTCAGGCCTTCCGCTTCTGTTTCAAGGTTTAGTCGGGCGTTTTAAGTGGTAAGAGCATGTTAAAAGTTGTCGAGGAAACTCGAAAGAGAGTTGCTTGACGTAGATTGGCTTTTCTCGGTCTCCAATTGTTTCTAGGCTTTGTTTCGAGGCTTCTAGTTGAGGTTTCCGTAATTGCGCAAGCAAAGATGTGGCTCGCAGGGTGAGTTTTATTATCAACCGACGTGAGTTGCGTCACAAACCGTCTTCGTAGCTTCGGACCCAGGCGTCCCCCACGAACTTCGGTAGCTGGGAAGTTCGTGGGGGAGGCCTGGGTCCGAGGCTACCGTCTTCGCACAGAACGCGCCGCTGAAGTTTGCACGATGTACGCCCGATCTTTTGCGAAGAAAAACCGCGACGAACTAGACGCGCCAATGGTACGTACGAACTCATGAAATATACTGTAACAGAAAAACAACGATCGTGTTTAGAGAAGGGAATACAACAAGCTAACATTGAACACATCTTGGCTAGAAGACTTCGGCAACGCAAACACAATGTATACATTCAAAAAAGATTGAAAGTCAGACATCTGTCAATTGCCCCGACTCCACATTTTGAACGCTTGTTTATAAGACTAGGGCCCTCCACGTACTCTGCCACTTCCTTGGTCATATCATACCAAAAGAAGGTGCGTGTGTCCAAGGCAACACTACCATCGCGTCTCATCACACCACCGACGCTATATTCCTTTCCATCAGCAAGACAGTAAGTATTCTCATAGAAACGGTGAAAATTCAGAAAGGAGGGACATTCCTTAATATCAAAACTAGTACCTTGCCCATTTCGTACGTCAAGCCTGACATGATCAAAAGGGGTTTTAGTTTCCCGCCACAAATGCAAGCAGTTGCCATCTGCGCACAAGCATACAAATCTTCGATGAGCTTCGTAGTCGAAGAACGAGACGTCTAGCCAATGATCTGCAACGGGATCGTACTTGAAAATACCCAAGACACCTGACAATTTACTTGTGAAATAACAACCGAACTCAGAACCGACAACATAGATTTGATCATTCAAAACGGTGGCTCCTTTAACGACGGCATTCCTTGACATTGGGTGGAGATCCGTCTATGGTCCAAGTATTCGTCGCCGGATTGTATTGCTCAGGTGCACTACCCATTGCATAGATTCGATCGCCATAAACAAGAACTCCTTCTCCAGTATGACTCTCCTTCATGGGTGGAACATCTTCCACCCAACGGCATTTTGTGTTATCATAGCGCTCCACAGATTTCGTCCACAATCCTCCAACCGCATAGACACTGCCGTCTAGGTTGACGACGCCAGAGTTATACCGGTCTTCATTCACCGACGCGAACTCTTTCCAGACATTCGACAGAGGATCATAGTATTCAACTGTATTAGTCACTTACAACAAGACGAAAGTCGAAATTTTAAAGCAAAGCTTAAATGATGGCGTTCTCGATTTGCCAAGATTGGCTTTAGAAGTGAAAGTAGAGGTAGCACTGGTGGAATTGACTAATGACAAAGCCATCATCAATATTGCATCTTTCTCAGATGAGGATACCGACGCGTTTACCTGTGCTCTTGACAGTTTTATTTCTTCTGAAGCAGCTGAAGTAACAACTGAATACTTTGCTTCAAAATTGGAGCTGGAGTCTTTAGAAAAGTGCAATGCTTCTAACATTGTTGAACACGACGCGTTATATGTGGATGTTTCACCGAACGGTGTTAGCTTGACGGGTCCGAAGTTTGTGGTGCGAAATTCTTTACACAGAATCAAAGATCTTTTGAAAAACGTTACGGAAAAAGAATTAGCCCTACCGATGTTTCAAAGCCGGACCAAGAAATTCATGGAGCGTTTGTGGCTTGTACGTCATAACTTTCCCTCTATATTAAGCAATTTATTGAATATTTCATTCAGCGCTTATTGTTGGAAAAATGTACGGACTATTTAAAAAGGCTACAGTGGATGCTGTAAGAGAGATTGACGACGATGGTGACATGTGAAACAAAGGCAATGGTGTTGTTTTTTTCACTTTTAATATTAAGGTATCTTGCGGCTTCCATTAATTAAGTTGATAGCTAGCGAAGCAAAGAGAAAACGATGCACCGTTATTCTGAAGTAGGTGGAGAAAATATGTTAAAGCGCTAATTAAAAAACGCAATGAAATCAGAGTCATTTTCTGCTATTTAATTAAATGAAGAGACGGCCAGACTCTATTCCGATACCGTATGAGTTTGTACTCCCATATTTACAGACGTCACACATACCACATTCATCAAGGCTAGCAGTTTGAACAATCCTGCACGTCGATATACAATGTAAACATAGTATACTACTATAGGAGCAATAAACGTCACGAAAACAGGTACATTACTTCAATATCTCACTAGTCTACGCCCTTGTACATCATGCCAAAAAGAAGTAAATTTGCCAAAACTATCTCACCAGCCTCAGCGTAGACCCTGCCTATCAATGGCAATTCTTCACGAAACATCTTTTCGATTACAAAAAAACGCTCTGTCCAGCCACAGACAAACCGGCGGAAATCCCCACCATTGGCCACAAAATTAGACTTAGCTTTTCCGGCGTCGAATCTATTCCCAGACTTGAGACTTTCTACTGCAAACCTTGAAATGTCTGCTTTTGCCCAATTAGCCTTGTCAAGCGTAGGTACAATATTAAAGGGACGATTAAGGACATCGCCAATAAAATCTAAGAAAACTTTTTTTCGCTGTGGACCCATTCGACGAAACTCCTTATTAGAGACCGCACGATTCACACAACTGATCACTTCGTATTTTGAGACAAAATGGTCTGCGTGAATTTTCTTACTTTCAACATCACCAAATTTTCGGTTGGTGTGACTGTCAACATCTGATCGTTTTGCTTCGTCTTTCGTCTTTTGTGAAAGTGGCTTTAGAATGTCCGTAGTGAACTGTCGATTTTGAAACAGATTCAAGCTCCCTCGGGTTTTACTTCTAATTCGTAGGCCACTACTGTTTTTACCCTTTCTCCCACCGTTTCCACCGCTTCTCCCGTCTTCACCGTTTCCACCGTTTCCACTAGTTCCTCCATTCGATCCACCACCTCCACTTCCACATTGATTGCTATTTTGACCGCCTTGCCCGCCTTCGGAAGGTGGTGAAGACTGTGGCGCACTTGCTCGTTTATTGACTGGAACTGCAGAGGCGCTTCCAGCCGAGAACTGGCTTTCCGCTGCACGCAAAGGTCTAGTTTGCCTGAATTGATTAATCCCGGTTAAGCGAACGGCCAAAGAAAATTTTGAAATTGCGACACGACCAGGTGTGCACTTTGGTGCGAGAATAACGCCACCATAGACATTATAGCCGGGGTTAAATTTGTTTAGAGCAGCTGGAGCCCACAAGCAGGGCGTTGCGCTTGAACTTCGGCGCCAGCAAAACTCTGTCGAATTTCCGTTTCTAATTATTCCATCTAACGCGTTTTCTAAACAAATTCTAGTCTGGTGATAGTGCTCCATCTTCTGCTTCAATATCCGACTACGAATAGTTTCCTTTGATATCTTCGTAGAAGCGACAAAGTCTGCCAATTCACGAGCGGAGCCACGATAAGAATCCAAATATCGGCTGACTAGACGTTTGAGTTTCAAAGAGGATACATAGGAGTCGCAAAGGTCCCTAATTTGATCAACGATATCTCCAAAAGTTCCCTCAACAAAACGACTAAGTCCGCCTTTCGAATTTATGTCGTCTCTCTGCTTTCGGAGTGCGTCCTCAACAGTGTCGCGTATGCTTTGCCACATCTCTCTGTAACGGCCCGCAACAAAGTTTTCATCAACTGTAGGGTTTGTTTCCTGTTTTCTAATTCCTGAAAGGTAGCTGTACAGGACACGTCCGAAGAATGTCAGCTTTACCATTTCTCTCAGACGAAGAAATATGGGAAAGTTCTGCCCAATTTCGTCGTAATTCGCAGTCATATCTTTGGAAAATTCTACTTCGGGGCTGTCCGGATCCATTCCTGCAGCGTCAACTAGTGTGCCGTTTATGTCATGAAACATGGGAGACGTCCGGATTGCCATTTTCGGTTGCTTGAAGTAGAACGCCACTTCGTCTTTGCGAGGAGAAGACTTTTCTTCATACACAAGTTCGTCAGCTTGTATCCAAAATCTGTGGGCACCGCTGTCAGACTTTGAGGCCTTCCTTTCGTGCACTGGACGGAGAACTGACTTCAGCGTTCGTGGCAACTTGTCGAGTAGGCCTTCACCGTCGCCCGTTAGAGTCGGACGCTGTTTGAACGGAGGCTTGGCTGAGACATCAGCTCCGACGCTGAAAGACTTCATCAGATAATCCGCTTCAAACATCGCCTGTAGCAGCCCACCTCCTTCGATGTTCTCTGGATGAAAGCGAAGTTTTTGAAAAGGATGATAGCGCTCGTGGACGCTGGGAGCATCAAGACAGAAGAAAGGCGGACTAGGGTCTTCTCTGCTTATTCTCACTGCTTCGGCAACGTCAGACTGGCTAAAGAGTCCAAGGTGCGAGCGGTCAGCTTTTCGTACAAGAAGCCGAAAGGACGGCGGGCTGGACTCAAAATTTATAGTAAAGCCTGCTAACTCGGCGTACTCCAAATTCTGGGCAAAGTGAGGCTGCTGAATAAGCCAACCTTCAGAATCACGCTCTAGCAACGGTGACGTTAGAACGTCCGTTACATTTTCCCAAGTCCAGCCCTGCGTCCGAAGCAGGCTTTCTGCAGCTTTAGCGTGGGCGTTGGCACTGTCGTCTAGCTCGGTTAGGTGAAGAAGATCGTTTTGGTAGATCTGGTAATCAATTTCTTCTAACACGAGAGGAGACAAGCGACCACATTAATTAACTACAACAAAACACGCCTAGAGAGACACATGGGACACGAGATATAGAACGGAACGAAAAATTTCCATGCGCGACGGAGCTTCAGAACTCGATCGCGAAACGATAAAGCGCACGTCTAAACTGCTACAGGAGCCATTCGAACGAGAGCGAACGCTCGCCAAAGGCCCACATTGAATTCGTCGCACGCGCACGGCGCCCTACAAATATCGCGCACCCCTAAACGCGTCTCTTACCCGCGTACAAAGGTGATTCGACTTTAGATGTCGCCGCTTCTTTCCGTTTTCACAATGATTTCGGTCAAACAAAATAGCACCCGTATAATCAAACCCGGATGCCTTATCGCTGTTTCCGCCGACACCAAGAAGCCTCAGGGTTACTGCACTCAAGACCACAGACAACATTGAGGACGAGGAACAAGACGCAAACAAAGAATCAACATTGACTACACAAAATGAAGTACAGTCACTTTTTCTCGTCATCGCCGCCGCCGCCGCCGCCGCCACTCTTCAAAGGCTGTCCTTTATTGAGGACGATGTTCTTGATTGCATTACTATGCAATGCAACCTTATCAATACCTACGTATCAAAGAAGTTCGGATTTGAGCGGTCTGCTGACGGTGTCGGTGCAGTTTCTGCTTCTACTTCCGGTATTACTGCAGATGCGAGGGCAGCAGGTGATGCTCCTGGCGGAGTTGCTGCGTCCGGTGCTGGTGCCAGTGCAGAAGCTGCTTTCGGTACTGGTGCCGGTGCAGAAGCTGGTTTTAATGCTGCTTCCAGTGCTGGTGGTGCTTGTTCCTGCACGGGAGCTGCTTCTCGTGCTGGTGCAGGTGAAGAAGCTGGTTCTGGTGCTGATGCCTGTGTTGCTGCTTCCGATCCTGCTGCTGCTTCCGGTGCTGCCGCCGCAGCTGCTTCCGGTGCTGCTGCTGCTGCCGCAACTTCTGCTGCTTCTGCTGCAGTTGCTGCTGCTTCTGCTGCTAGTGCTGGTGCTGCTGGTGCGGCTTGTGCTGCTACCGCTGCTGCTGCTGCTGCTGCTGCAACTTCTGCTGCTTCTGCTGCAGTTGCTGCTGCTTCTGCTGCTAGTGCTGGTGCTGCTGGTGCGGCTTGTGCTGCTACCGCTGCTGCTGCTGCTGCTGCTGCTGCTGCTGCTGCTGCTGCTGCTGCTGCTGCTGCTGCTGCTGCTGCTGCTGCTGCTGCTGCTGCTGCTGCTGCTGCTGCTGCTGCTGCTGCTGCTGCTGCTGCTGCTGCTGCTGCTGCTGCTGCTGCTGCTGCTGCTGCTGCTGCTGCTGCTGCTGCTGCTGCTGCTGCTGCTGCTGCTGCTGCTGCTGCTGCTGCTGCTGCAGCTGGTGCTGGTGCTGCTGCTGCTGCTGCTGCTGCTTCCGGTGCTGGTTCCTGTGTAGGAGCTGCTTCTCGTGCTGGTGCAGGTGAAGAATCTGGTTCTGGTGCTGATGCCGGTGCTGCTGCTGCTTCCGGTCCTGCTGCTGCCGCTACTGCTGCTGCTTCTGCTGCAGTTGCAGCTGCTTCTGCTGCTAGTGCTGGTGCTGCTGGTGCGGCTTGTGCTGTTGCTGCTGCCACCGGTGCCGGTGCTGGTGCTGCTACTGCTGCTGCTGCTGCTGCTGCTGCTGCTGCTGGTGCTGGCGCTGGTGCTGCTGGTGCTGCTGGTGCTGGTGCTGCTGGTGCTACTTATGCTGGTGCTGGTGCTGGCGCTGCTGGTGCTGCTGGTGCTGGTGCTGCTGGTGCAGGTGCTGGTGCTGGTGCTCGTTCAGGTGCAGGTGCTGGTGCTAGTGCTAGTGCTGGTGCTGGTGCAACAGCTGCTGTTGCTGCTGCTGCTGCCGCTGGTGCGGCTTGTGCTGTTGCTGCTGCTGCCGGTGCAGGTACTGGTGCTGCTACTGCTGCTGATGCTGCTGCTGCTGGTGCTGGTGCTGGTGCTGCTGGTGCTGGTGCTGCTACTGCTGCTGCTGCTGCTGCTGCTGCTGCTGCTGCTGCTGCTGCTGCTGCTGCTGGTGCTGCTGCTGCAGCTGGTGCTGGTGCTGCTGCTGCTGCTGCTGCTGCTGCTGCTGCTGCTGCTGCTGCTGCTGCTGCTGGTGCTGCTGCAGCTGGTGCTGGTGCTGCTGCTGCTGCTGCTTCCGGTGCTGGTTCCTGTGTAGGAGCTGCTTCTCGTGCTGGTGCAGGTGAAGAATCTGGTTCTGGTGCTGATGCCGGTGCTGCTGCTGCTTCCGGTCCTGCTGCTGCCGCTACTGCTGCTGCTTCTGCTGCAGTTGCAGCTGCTTCTGCTGCTAGTGCTGGTGCTGCTGGTGCGGCTTGTGCTGTTGCTGCTGCCACCGGTGCCGGTGCTGGTGCTGCTACTGCTGCTGCTGCTGCTGCTGCTGCTGCTGCTGGTGCTGGCGCTGGTGCTGCTGGTGCTGCTGGTGCTGGTGCTGCTGGTGCTACTTATGCTGGTGCTGGTGCTGGCGCTGCTGGTGCTGCTGGTGCTGGTGCTGCTGGTGCAGGTGCTGGTGCTGGTGCTCGTTCAGGTGCAGGTGCTGGTGCTAGTGCTAGTGCTGGTGCTGGTGCAACAGCTGCTGTTGCTGCTGCTGCTGCCGCTGGTGCGGCTTGTGCTGTTGCTGCTGCTGCCGGTGCAGGTACTGGTGCTGCTACTGCTGCTGATGCTGCTGCTGCTGGTGCTGGTGCTGGTGCTGCTGGTGCTGGTGCTGCTACTGCTGCTGCTGCTTCAGCTTCCGGTGCTGGTTCCTGGGCAGGAGCTTCTTCTCGTGCTGGTGCAGGAGAAGAATCTCGTTCTGGTGCTGATTCCAGTGCTGCTGCTGCTGCTTCCGGTCCTGATGCTGCTTCCGGTGCTGCTGCTGCCGCTACTGCTGCTGCTTCTGCTGCAGTTGCTGCTGCTTCAGCTGCTAGTGCTGGTGCTGCTGGTGCGGCTTGTGCTGTTGCTGCTGCTGCCGGTGCCGGTGCTGGTGCTGCTGCTGCTGGTGCTGCTGCTGCTGGTGCTGGTGCTGGTGCTGCTGGTGCTGCTGGTGCTGGTGCTGCTACTGCTGCTGCTGCTCCTGCTTCCGGTGCTGGTTCCTGTGAAGGAGCTTCTTCTCGTGCTGGTGCAGGGAAAGAATCTCGTTCTGGTGCTGATGCCGGTGCTGCTGCTGCTGCTTCCGGCCCTGCTGCTGCTTCCGGTGCTGCTGCTGCCGCTGCTGCTTCTGCTGCAGCTTCTGTTGCTAGTGCTGGTGCTGGTGCGGCTTGTGCTGTTGCTGCTGCTGCCGGTGTCGGTGCTGGTGCTGCTACTTCTGCTGCTGCTTTTGCTGCTGCTGCTGCCGCTGCTGCTGCTGCCGCTGCTGCTGCTGCCGCTTCCGGTGCTGCTGGCGATGATTCTACTACCCAGCTACCTAGCTACCTAGCTACCTAGCTACCAGACTAATTAGAGCTACATAATTTATTTACATAATTTAATTACTTCATTCTTATTAATCTACTGATCTATACCTTAAAAAGGTGATCCTTGAAAAACCGTCATTGCGTCGTTGTCCTCGGCGCTGTTCTCTCGTCCGTCGTCCCATCGTCCCGTCGTCCCGTCGTCCCTGCATAGAGTACCTATAAACTCAAAAAAAGAACGAGCAAAAGAAATATCATAATCGCTACATACAGATACCTTTGCGAATGCCGGTTTCGTCCCCTCTTCTTCATCCTGCTTGAGACCTAATGCTCAAAGAAAAGCAAGCAAGGGAAACTGTAAACAATCCATACAAATACCTGTGCTATTTCTTCGTCTGCATCATCTTCGTCCACGTCTTTTTCGTCCCTTCTACTTCATCTTCCTTGAGCACCTAAAACTCAAACAGAAGCAAGCAGGAGAAAATATAAGGTACCCATACAGATACCTCTGTCAATTCTTCGTCGACGTTATCTTCGTCCCTTCTTCTTCATCCCATCATCGTCCTAAAGCTCAAAGAAAAACCAGCAAGAGAAACACTAAACGATCCATACAGATACCTCAACAATATCTTCGTCAACATCTCTTTCGTCTACATCTACTTCGTCCTTTCGTCGTCGAGAACCTAAATGTCAAGAAAAAGAAAGCAAAAGAAAAAATAGGCATTCCATACAGATACCTCTGTAAATTCTTCGTCTACGTCCTCTTCGTCGCCTCTACTTCGTCTACATCGCCTTCGTCGTCTTCTACTTCATCCTTTCGTCCTTGAGAACCTAAATCTCAAACAAAAAAAAAGCAAAAGAAAAACTAAGCATTCCATACAGATACCTCAGGACCTTCTTTGTCTACATCATCTTCGTCGACTTCGTTTTCGTCTACATCATCTTCAACATACCGGCGCACCTAAAACTCAAAAGAAAGCAAGCAAGGGAAATCAACCCATGCAGAAACCTGTGCCATTTCTTCGTCCACGTCATCTTCGTCTCCATCATTCGTCTTCATCCCTCTTCTTCGACCCTGAGTCCTTGAAAACCTAAATCTTAAAGAAAAAAAAGCAAAAGAAAAAATGAGTACTCCATACAGATACCTCTTTTTTCGTCCACTTCCTCTTCGTCTGCTTCTTCTTCGTCTTCGTCCCTTCAAGTCAGCATCATCTATTCAAAAAAGCCAGCAAGTGAAAATGGAAGCACTACATACAGATACCTTAATCTTCGTCCCTCACTTACGTCAACGTCGTCCTCTTGCCTTCCCGTCCTGCATCCGCCCTAAATCTAAAAAAAAGAAAGAAAAGGAAAATATACAGGTACCGCATAAGACGTCTTCAATAGGTGTAGCACAATCCCGTCCGCACCTAGGTCCCCTAAAGAAAGAAGAAGTACGGAAAAAAGACATCGATTAATACAGAAACCTTTATTTGAATGTCGTCTTCCGTTGAGGCGACGATCTTCATCAGGACGCCTGCAAGAAAAATAAAATTAGTCAAAATGAATAAAAAATTTTATCTATCTATCTATCTATCTATCTATCTATCTATCTATTTATCTAATTAATTAATTAGTTAATTAGTTAATTACCTAATTAATTACCCTAATTAATAATCCTCTACCCTAACTGCCTCTAATTTTCTCTATAGATGCCTAAAGTAAGATGATTGACGAGGTGAAGATTAGGTGAAGTTGAAGTGTAAGAAGATGACGTGTAAATGATGAAGAAAAATGAAGTGCAAATAAACGAAGAACCTACAATGAAATGAAAGATTAATAACAAATTAAGTATAGAAGGACAGGTACGTAGGTACACCTAAATCAAACAAGTTTATAAGAAAATGACAATAAATAAATATAAAGACTCATACCACCGGCGTTTGACCACGCCCAGCATTAAAGAAATTCGCCCCATTAACAAATTAATTACGTGAAGAACCTATGCTGAAATAAAAGATTGATTAAAGAAAAACAGTTAGGTAAGTACAGTATACCTAAATAAAACGAAGTCTTTTAATAAAATGGCAATAAAGAAATAAAAAGAGTCATACCACCATCGTTCGACAACGCCCAGCATTGAAAAATTAGACCGTTAACGATTAAAAATCAATACCTAAGGAAACAAACGTTAGGATCGAGAAAAACTACTTCACCTCTTCTTTCGAATGTTCCTTGAAAGGGGCGCCACTCACTAAAGCAGCACGATTTGCGACGTAAGAGCAACCGACCCCTAATGCTTCAGAGAGTTGTTTACTTTTAAAAAGGCGCCTTCGAAAGTGCTAAAAACCAAAGGAATTAGCGAAAACGTGCATGAAAGGGCTTCTAGCTGCAAATGCGGACGCAGAAAGCGCAAGCGAGAAACATTTGCCTACGGAGACAAACGTTAGAGACTAAACAAATGAGCATTCGCTTCGATTTTTCAAAGCGCCTGGTCGGAAAAAAAAAGGGGGCCCCACTCACCGTGACGCGAAGTCGTTTTTGCAAGCGAAACAGATCGGAAGAGCTTCGATCGGCCAAAAAACGTCCTCGAAGCCTAAGAAGAGACACTATAGCAAAACGCGAACGCCACGCCCCCGCAAACACCGCCATTTTCGAGTGTCATGTCGAGTCTTCGTTCGGCGAACTGGAGAAAAATAGACGACCGGCAGCGACTATCTGGGGAAAACAATCCATCGGCTTACCCTTGACGAGGGAAAGCAGGACGATTGAGCCTCGAATAAGACTCGTACGACGTAGAAGCGAGTTTTTCCTTCGCGATCGGTTAAAGACTGAAATGAGAGGTTCAACTTCAGCCAGCAGCGATAAATTCAGCAGGAGTAGGTCTCCCTAAAGCCGTTTCGTCGTCGTGCTGCTCCGAACTATCTTTACGGGAGTTTGACACGTGTCATTGATGTCACGAAAAGTTCCGGACAATCACGTGCTGCACGTATGGCGCAAAAACATGCACGTGAGGTTATCACTCCTAGTCACACTCGTGTTATAGGCTTTGTGTTTTGTGTGTTGTATAGGGGAGAAATGGGAGCAGAAGCAACATCATCACTTATAGAATTATTTTAGTCTTATCACATTAATTTTTCTCTTCCACCTCTAAGAAAAAGTACAAGCGAGTAGAATCGCAATGGCAATAAAAGAAAAATAGATCATCCCCTTTTCCCGTACGTATCCGGGTTTCGTTCCGACTGTGAAGTGCACCTGGATATCATGTGACAAAATCTATAGGCTACGCGCATGCGTAAAAACCCTTCGAACCTACCAAAAATGTCGCGTGCTTTCGAGGTGGTCGTGTACGATCGCCGGAGCTCGAAGGGAGCTCGAAAAGTTATCCAGCTTGTTCGCGACACTCGCTACGCGGAGTTTCGGCGGCGCGTCCACCAGGCAAGTGGCGCAAAACTCGATTTTCGTCGATCGCGATTGCGATTTTAGGCGTTCGACGTCGCCAAGACGAACAAAATCGTCGTGACAAACACAAGTCGGCAGGAAATCTCGGACTCGCCGAGCTATCGTAAGAAATCGCGACGGAAAATTCGACGCGACAACACGCGCGCTAGAACGTATCATTTTTTCGCAGACGATCTCGTCGAACCGAACGTAACCCTCTACGTCCTCAACGCGAAGGATCAGGTCCTCGTCGCGCCGACCGATGAACGAATCGAGTACACGCCCCACTACGACACGCTCGTCAAAAGCGGAATTTACGAATATTACGCGAGCGAAGGACACAATCCTTTACGTGAGTCTCTCCTTTTGGTGACGTCACTCGGGGGAGGAGTGATTTCGCGCGCTTTTTTCTTAGCGTACGCATTCGCTGAGCTCATTGATAACGCGCTTGCCGCGACGGCGGACAATAAAGGATTGAGAAATATCGAATTGCTTTTGGTGAATATTTCGTGTGAATTTCGAATTTGGGAGTAATTTTTTTCTGGTTTTAAGCATTTTGATGATGTTCCATGTGTCTGCGTCCTCGACAACGGTCAGGGAATGACGTCGAGACAACTTAATTATTGGGCTATTTATCGTCTTTCAAAATTCCATCAAAACAAAGAACGGTGAGAAATAGAAAATATTTTTATTATGATTTCTATATGTGTATGTGTGGGCGTTTCCTCAGTCCTGGCGCTCTGAATTCGTCGTTTTCCAAGCAACCAGTCGCTCGGTCGCTAAACAGCGACATTTCCTATTTTGGCGTCGGCGGAAAACAGGCGATTTTTTTCTTGGGAAATGCCTGTCGCGTGAGTGCAACAAAGTAACCACCACAAAAATCAATATTATTCATTTTTAAATTAATTAGATGGTGACGAAGACGCGTCACTGTAGCGACGTCCACGAGCTCTCCATTTCGGAGAAGGAATTCAAACGACGAGAATCGGAACATCAGAGCATATACGAGAGTTATATTCGAAATAGACAGGTATGTACTAATTATTAATAGATAAAATTATTTATTGATTTTTTGGGGGGATAGCCTGGCGATTTTTCTCATCTACACAAGTCGAATTCCTTCCTGCAGAAACTCGTTGAAAATGAGAAGGGAAAAGAACATTTCACTTCCGTCATAATTTTCGGGATTTCAAGCGAAACGGTCGAATATCTCACTGAGAATTTCAAATCGTGGACAAACCAATTAGCGTGCGCACAGAAGGGGATTTCCCCAAAATCTTTCCCTTCCAATATAGAGAAATCCTTAGGCACACGTATCATTACTACCTACATGGCCCGGATGGGAACGTTACACCGGAGAAACAACAAGCAGTCACTCGAATTGCCAAGAAATTCAAAAATATTAACATCACAGTGAGCTATGATATTTTTAATTCTACTGTATTTATTAATAATTTTTCTAGGTTCGCATGGAGTACGGCAAGACGGTGAAGACGTTGTGTTTGCGTGACGTCGACGACGATTTGCAAACGCGCATGGTTCGATCCGCCAAATCCACGTTCGAATTCAAAATTCAATTTCAAAAGTCGCATAAGGTGAGAGTGCCTCTCTAGGTAAGGGGAATATTCCAAGGGGGGAAAGCGCTTTAGGAAGTGGAGGGAATAATTCGCTATCATCCTTTTGAGTACAACCAGGAAACGCTTCCAAAATGTGAGCCTATTAATAATATATATTAATGATATATAGATAATTTTCTTATTATTTTTTTGTATTTTTTAGGCCAGGAAGATTCGGATGACGAAGACGACGTGCAGTTCGAACTGGAACGCGCTTCAGTGCGAGCTCGTAACATGATTTTTGAATGCTTTTGGAATGGACGATTGATTCCCTATACAAAAATACCAAGGTAACTTCCGGGAAGGAATCCACTTTCTATATATATTTTATTTGTTTTTAGTTTTGAGTTTTGTGAGCGAGGAAAACGTTCCGACGCTTTGCGGGACGAATGCTACACGCGGTGCGAATTTAATTATTTAATTAATTAATTAATAATCTTATTTAATTGAAATTGTTTTCGTTTTTGAATGCAGTCTTTCCGGTGCTCTCTTCACTGGAGACGCGTTTCAGGTTAGCACTAACAAACTCGCGTTCATCGACCTTCACGACAAGATGAAGGGAAAGGGAGATGACGTTCTTTTTACGGTGACGCGAGTCGACGGCGAAGTGAGCGTTCTTTTTTCTTCCCTGCGCACGCGCGCGTTCATTGTGATTTAATCTATTTTTTATTAATTAAGGATTGTGGAAATCGTTCGCTCGAGTGTAAGAAAACGTTTAACGTTTGGTTAAAGGAGTGCCACGAGAAACACGACAAGGAAGTGCAGTTTCTCGACTTGATTCAAAACGACGTGCGACGAGAGAAAGTCGAAATCAAGAAGTATCGCTATCCGTGGAGCTCCTACGGAAAGATACGATGGGAAACGATGACACTCAAGAAAGGGACTCTGGTAAGAAAACCCTCACAAGTTCTCATTAGAGATAAAATACCCAGGAAATAAAATAAATAGATTTATATAGATAAAATAGCCACGACTCTTTTTAAGAGTGTACAGCTTAAACGGAATGTTTGAAAGGGCCTATTCAAAACGGGACTTTGCTTTAGAGTAGCATTCGGGGTGCTGTAGTATTCAAGGGAGTGCTCTATATTTTTAAGACGCCCAGAGCTCTCTATTCGCGCGAGTACGGTACGCATATTCTGTATAGGAAAATAATGTAGACACGTGACGTTTGAAGACTGTGGATGGATAGAAATTTCTCGTTATGTCTATACCTATTATGCATGATAGAGAAAGACTTCGTAACTCTTTAGGGGGATATAAGTCACCTACTGTAGTTCCTAGATATAGGACTTTGTTTTTCTAGATCAGGACGTGTCACACGAATCCCGTCGTTTTGGGTCGAGTTGAGAAATTCTGGCTTTTTGGTTCGCACGACGGACCGACGTACGCTCACACGGGCGAAGTCGAGTTGACCCAGGTTGGAACTTTTTAATTAAAATAGAAAAAAACGACGATTGACGTGTTGCTAAGGAACCGGCGTCGGTTTTCAGCAACGTAACGAAAACGTTCTCAATTCGAAAAATCGACAGATCTCTAATCGGAAAAGGCATCGAAAAATTAATAAACGAAGAAGAGACAGAGTAAATTTTTCACTCACTTCCGGGGGGAAGAAAAAATCGAAATTTCGCGTAGACTTCCCAAGTACTTTGACGTGACATTTCCGCGCGGCGACGAAGTGAAAAGCGGCGCGAAACTCGTCTCCTGTTTGACGGTGGGCGACATGCACGTTCGAATCATGAACGGACTTGGCTCGCCGATCAACATGATGCCGGTACCAAAGCGAAAGTTGTCAGTCGAACGAAAATTGACGTGCGAAGGCGAAGCGATGTTCTCCCACGTCGCTCAGCTCACGAGATGCAGCTACTTGTTCAGACCTATAAGTAGGATAAGGAGTATTTTAATTATTTGTTGATTTTATATGTGTTTTTTAGATGATCTTAAGTTGCCTGGGCAGTACGTTCTCTCTCTCAAAGCGACGGTGGATCCTCCGGCTAACATCGTTCTTCCTATTCACACAATTGAATTCACTGTTGTTGGTGAGTAATCATGGTGAGTCCCTAGTATCTTTGCCTTATATTTTGGTTTTAGAGGGTCCTCCGTCTAGTTTTGAAATCCGCAATTTAAGCGGGCTGTTTCGCATTGGGGAACCCTTTACTGTACTCTTAGTCTACGTATCGTTTTTCCTTCTAAGTGTCCCCAGATTAAGTTGGGTTTCTTCGACGAGTCAAAGAATCTCTGTTGTCCGCCTCCCGACATTTCGCCGGTCATTTCGGCGAATGGACTGACGCTAGCCTTCGGCAATTCCGCCGTCAATCCCACATTGAAAATTTTCTCCGTTGCCGGCGTCGTTGCCAAGGGAAGAGTCGGCACGAACATAGGCGACGTAAAACGACACCATTTCTTTTGAATAAATTCGGGATTTTTTCCTTATCAGTTATTTGACATAAGCGTTTCCGTGGAAGGATTCGCTTCTCGCGTCGAGAGAATGCGCTTTTTGCCGGGTAAGGGTACTCGGAAAAGGGGGCGGGGTTTTGTCTAATTAATCCCCAAGGTATTCCCGCGTCGATTTTTGTTCCCAACGGCGATATAACAATCGAGAACGGCACCGGAATTAACGTCGAGGTCGAGGTAAGAGACGTCGGTGGAAATGTGACGTCACAACAGGGACTAAACGTCGTCTGCGAAGTAATTCAAGAGAACATAATATAGAGGAATATTCAATAATCGTACTTAGTTGTCTGGCGCTTCTTCATTGCCGAAATACACGGCCGATTGCAGCAGCACGGGAAAGGCGATTCTAACGGGCAAACCGGTCTACGTGAAGAAAATTCCCGAGCGTTTTACTTTAGTAGCGAAATTCACGGCTCCGGTAACCGGGATTGGCGTTCTTGTCGCGAAAAGAGTAAAAAATTGATTTCTTTTAGGGTTTCAAACGCCTCGCCGCCGTCACGAGAAACGTGAAACTGACGCCGACTTCTCTACCGTCGATTATCGACATCAAGTGGCATAAATCAGATAAGAGTGTCGTTGGGATTGAGCCCGATAGCGAGATTGCTGTCCCGTGTGGTAGCCAAATAAGCGATTTAAGTAAAATCTTACATTATGCATAGAAGGACTATGAAAGAGTTTTTTATCTATAGGATTTGCCGTTTTTGACGAAGCCGGACGCGAGTTGAGTTTATCCGACATTTCGTCGAAAGTGAAAGTGAATTGGACGAATCTATTGGACGCGGCGGACCTTCGGAAGGGTTTCCTGCCTTCGATTCCCGTACGAAAACCGCTGGGTCGAATGTTAGGACCTTGAGATTTTTCCTTTCGTTTAGGTTCCTCAATCCGTTGCGGAATCCAAGTACTGCGAAGTGTCTCTTACGGGCGTGAGTATTGACTGCAATTGCGCCTTCGTTGTGCAGTGAGTTTTCTAACTAAATTTACTTTTGAGACGGGTGTGACTTGAGAGTTTTTTCTCTAGGCCCGTTGCCGGGGAAGTGGTGGTGCAGCTCGTCTGTTTGCCGAATCGGGAGGACATTTCGCTTACGTGCGAGGGGGAGTTCTGCGTGCAAGTCTACGGTGCTGACCAGTTTGGAAATAAATTACCAACGGTAACAAATGAGGAGGAAAAAGTGGGCCTCATATAGGGTTTTCTTTCCTTGGAGTTGCCTCCTTTATTGGCCACTGGGTTGACTGTAAAGGGAGCTGACTTACAAGAGGACTGCGTGGAAACGAAGGCAGAGGTAGGACGACGAAAAGCAAATATAGAAAACTTCTTATTCCTTTTTTCTTTTTCTTATTAGAAAGATCACGTACTCGTGAACGGATTTCTCTTCAAGACGAACAAGTTGGGAGTGACGCAATTGCGCTTTAATTGCGCTACGATGACAGCGAATCTCTCAGTCAGCGTAAGAAACAAGACTGGGGGAGGAAGGAGGAAGAGGATATTTTACTTTTTCAAAGATCGTATCTGGTCCTCGGACGAGCATCAAGTTTCTTCACTATACAAACGAAGTAATTAAATAATTAATAATCTATATATTTAATTCTGTGTTGATAGGTCGTCACTGTGTACAATAACACCGTTCTTCCGTTGCAGCTCGTCGTCCAGCTCTGCGACACTTTCGGCAATCCGGCCGAAATAGCCGACGTCCCTAAAACGCTCGGACGAACGAAAGGCTTCAACGTAAGGAAACGTGGCTAAATGGGGGGAAAAACCATGATTCTCTGACGTAATGCGCTCGCAGTTTCTTCCGCAGACGCAAGGCGAACGAACGAACAATTTGGGACAAGTCAATTTTGGCATTCTTACGGGAAGCAGCGACAAGTGAGCGAATTTTCTTTTATGACATTACTTGATATAAGGCTTTTGTTTTTTTTTCTTTGCACAGTTTTGGCAGCTTTAAGGTGACCCCGCGAGCGCGTCTCGCGTCAAAAGACGAAAAGAACGATAAAGGCGATAAGGACGAAAAGGAGAGTACTGTATATGGAGACAGTCTAACGATAAGGCGAGAGTCTATTCGAAGTGTAGAGTTGTTAGAGGGGGGACAATATGTAGTCTAGAATTCAGCCGAATTCTTCGGTCCCCGCTAAAGTCGTTGTGACGTTTTTGAGTGAACAACAATGCATTGCCGGCACGACAATGCCGCGTACGTGTTTGGTGTAGTAGTAGTAGTACAAATAAAGCGAAAATCTTCATTTTTTTCAGATGTTGAGGTTCAGATTCAAGCTGAGGACGGTAGCGTTATGACGGACGTTCTTCTACCGCACATTGCTATGGGAATCAAGGAGGAATTGCTGAAGGAGACAGTCGAAAACGTGCTTAATCGATATAGATTCCAATATGCGATTATTTTATTATTATTATTAGCTTAAGCTCGTCTCCCGTAGCGGACGAATCCGGACGAAAACGCGGAATCTGTTACTTCCGGTATATCTTTTTTATCTTATCTCAACATTGAAACGTTTTTCTTTATGCAGGAATCATGCGGCTCCGCAAAAGGCAGCTAACTACAGTGTCTTGGTCAACTACTGTAGCGGTCACACGCGATTGATCAGTAGTATTGTAAGAAGAAAACTTTCCTATTGTTGTGACGTCGATATTTGTTTCCTTATAGTTCCGGGTTACCGTTCTACCGGCGAATCCGGAGAAACTTGTACCCATGGTTACGCCTGCCACGGCAACCGTATCTAATCAGAGTCCTGTTCGAAGTCGCACGTTAGTCAGTGATTTCTATCTTTGTCTCGAGGTAGAAATCATTTAGAGAGAGAGGGGGCCCCTTTTGAAGGAATCTTTTTTTGAGGACGCATTTGGTAATGTTACGCGCAACGTTTCGGGGTCCGTCACGGCGACTATTCTACCGGATAAGGACGAAAATCCGACGCCCATTCTCGACGCCGGAACGATGACGACGTTCGACTTGGAAAACGGCGAGTGTCACGTCAAGCGATTGCTCATCGCCGAAGGATCGCCGGGAAAGAGCGGACAGAGCTACGTGCTTCGTTTCGAAGCCGTCGTATCGGATACAGAGTCGCACGTGGCGCCGTACGACATTCTCTTTTTATTTTATGACGGTAAGGAATAGGAATAGATAAGCATATGCACATAGATTCTATTAGACACGCACTGTGGTGTTTTTTGAATAACTATGGACACGTATAGACTATGTTCCTATAGATGTGGGCAAAAAGAGGGACTTGGCTCAGTTGGCGAAGCGTAGGGACCAAGTTCTTAGGACGACGTCTGAGAGGCGAAGAACTATTGAGGCGACGGAGAAACTTGTGTCAGACCTCCAAGGTGAGGGGGAAAAGGGAAGAAAAACCGCTTTTTAAAAAAATCGATTTCTATTAGAAAAAATAACTAAAGGCGATGGGAATCTTTTGAAGCTCAGACTGCAATTGAAACAGATTGGGGCTAGTGACGAACAGTTGGAAAATGTCTATAATAGGCGTTTCCTTTGTGTTCGCTGACTCTCACTTGTTCTTTTCTCTTTCTAGTTGGAATCTATTGATAAATTCGCGTCTGAGTGTCAACAGCAGAAGTGGAAAATTCAATGTCGATCAAGACGAAATTGCCTTTTGGAAAATCCCCCGTTCGAACCGGAAGTTGTGGGAAAGGTGAGCGCGGGGCTGACCCAATAATATTCAGTCGCATTTTTTTCTCCTCTTTGAAGATCGGGCTTTTGGCGAAAGTCGAAGACGACAAAGTAGCGTCAGCTCTGTCTTGGCACATGTCGTCCGATATGGACTGCATTGTGACGACAACAACAGCAAAAGTCACAGAGAAAAAAAACTAAATAATAAAAGAAATAATTCTATTGCAGGCGATAGAGATCGTCCGCAAGAGCGGCGGAGCTCAGCAAGTTCTCCCACTCGACGGGATCTTTCAAAAGGGTTTACCTAATTGGAGAAAGTAAGCTCCTTTGGTCTCCTACCTATTTGAAACGTTTACTCGTCATTTTAGACCGCTGCCTCACCAGAGAGCTAAACTCAAAAACGTTCCTGGTAATCCAGTGTACGCAAGGAGTCTTCTCATTCTTCCGGACGATCAGGAGAAAAGAGAGAGAGCCAAAAAGGGTGAGATTTCTTTATAGTGAAACCTGTGGTTAGCGACCACCCCTGTATAGCGACCACCTCCCCACTACGACCACTTTTCTTGGCACGGACTGTTTCTAGTGCAAAGTAACCTATAGCTATAGAGCGACCACCTGTCTAACGCGACCAGCGACTTTCTTTTGGAACGAAGTGCATGTTTCTCATGTATTTTATCCTGCGTACAGCGACCGCATAAATGAGTTAGGAACACGTGCAGCAGTTAAACACCTCTTGCAATCGAAAGATTACGCTATTCAATCGTAAGGTTGAGCTACGTTTGCCTACAACACCGCAAAAATATGAAATTACAAAAGTCGCGACGTCATTTTAAAGTTTCAGACTGAAGAATGGGTATTTTAACAGGCGCGAGCACGTGAGAAGAGTAAAGTGGTTCGCAGCCGCGGGAAGCCCTCGTCATTGACTCTATGTACATGCTCTCTAAGAAGTGACGCCCGTGTATAGCGACCACGTGTCTATAACAACCACTTTTTAGTAGTAATAGTAGTAGTAGTAGTAGCTCGATTTTTTCCTCCTTAGTCTTTGGACTGCTACTGGGTGATACTCTTATTCTCGATGATCTCGATTCGGCGACGACGTATCGCCAGATGGTCGTCAAACACGTGTTCTGTCCGACTATTCTCACGCGGACGGGCGAGAGAGTTCGCAGTCAAGGTATGGGAGCGGGGAGGGAAGAAGACAAAAAGTATTGGAGATATTGATTTTTTTCATTAAGGAAAATTCGGGGGTACGCAGAATCGAGCGCCTCCGCTGGAGAGCATGAGAGGGATCGTGTTTTCCGTTCCTGAACCGCCTGAATTGGCTAAAATTCATCGCGTATTAGGTTCGTGGGGTCTGCGGCGGGGTGCATGTGCGCCTCCAAGTCAGGGGAGTATTCTTTCTAGAATTGCTCCAAGGCTTTCGACAGGCGAAATATCGTCTCAATGAAACGAGAAGAGAGCTTCGCGTAATTAATTCCCTGATGATTAATGTTGTAGTGACAACGCTTCGTTTAGTCGCATCAAGAAACATTGGACGGCGAGGCTATGCGAGAAAGGCGTCGTCAGTTAACGGAAGCCGAGACTCAATTGGGGGACGTTGAACGCCAGCTTGGAATGCATCGTCGGAGACCGAGGCCGGGCGGGGATGCGGACGAGCTCCAAGCGAAGATGCCGCGTCTCAGCGCAGAAGACTTCAGTTGAATTCCGGTAATGGCAAAAGACATCAGATCATGATGACGTCAAACGCGCTCGTAAGCAATTAATTAAACGTGCGTTCTCCTATTGTTTTTTTGGTTTCTTGGGGTTTTTCTTCGTGTTCGAAGGCGATCGCTGCTAATGAAAGAGCGAGCGCGGTTCGGCTTATCGAGGCCTTTTGACGACGTACGGCAGAAAATCGCATTTTCTCGATCGTTTTTGCGCTTTGTCTGATCACGGTCGTCTTCGCCATCATTTTTGGTTCGGTTTCGCGCCGCGAGTTGGGTTTACAAAGCGTAATTGTGGCGTACAAATGGTTTTTGTCAGCGATTCCTTGCGAGGGGCCTCACCCACGTGCGCAGCATGTATCATGCTCTCAATCGAGACTTCTATGCTCTCGATCGAGATCTCTATCGTCTCTGTAGAGATCAAGATCTTTATTGATTCTCTATAGAGTGATCGAGCCCTTCATAAGATCAAGTTTTTTCCTCCTGCCACAACAAAAGAAGAAAAGCCAATAACATCCAAAGAATAACTTTGGCACTTACCTGATCCTTTATAGGTAACGTCCTTCAATCCCACTCAAAACAACTACCCTTAAACTAGAACCTGGTAAATTCCAAAGTATCTCACCTATAATAGTCCTTGCTTTTGAGATGCTTTCGTTCCTAATCATTTCTCTTCTTCGTCCAAGTGCCGGCATGAACGCATTCTGGACATACACAGTGGTGCGATGGAGCCACAGGGAGAGCGACGACGTCGAGTACCCGTTGAGCGTAGAACTTCGCAGACGTCAAGACGGACAGTTAGTCGCCTATCTCGGAGAAGCAATCAAGGGTTCGCGTGAGCTTGCCGCTCTGGCGGCATTCGCGGCAAACCAGAGCGCGAAATGCGATGTCTTGCTACTCGACGCTGGAAAAAGGATTCTCGATACCAAGTCGGTTGAACTCAATCCCGGTGAGTATAAATTTAAGCCCAGATCGATGAGAGTTTTTTCCGCAGCTGAGGTCAAATCAAAAATAAGTTACCCAATAGGATGCATTGACTCGTGCGGTCGAGTTCATGATCTTGACGTCGAGTACGAGCGTGACCGGACTGACGACACATTAGCCGTGTTTATCGCAAGAGCAACGGCTTCTATAAACGTCACTGGTCTGCTTCTCGCAGATCTGGCTGTAGAGATGGGCGTGCCATTGTCGTAGTTGTACGATGTGTCGCGTGGGTCTGTTATCGAGACCCGAGACGACCGTTAGAAGGGAAGAAGTCGCAATGGCTTTTCGATTTATGAAGCAATGGCCTTTCGTATCTACCGTTTGGAGACGAAGTTTCTGTTGCCGTTTCAGCCGCCAGCGTAACTGCAAGCAGAAAAGCTGCGAGTAAGAAGCACATCTCTTGGGCCATCTGTAGTAGAATAGGAGGCCTCCGTAACAGTCACGTCCGGTGATCAATTAGCAGGGTTTTCGTCAGTCTGCAAGAAGTCTTAGGAACGGTTCTAAGTTTGGGTCCTAGCCACATCCGCTGGCCGATTGAGGCTTCGCAGAAAGGGATAGGGGATGTGCAACAGCGAGTCTTACAAACATTGTGCACGTAGCCGATAAAAAAAATAAATATATAAAGAAATAGCAATCAAAGAGCCTCGACGTGAAACGATAGAGAGTGTGAGTATTTCTTGTTATAATGACGTCCTTTCTGACGTTTTTCCTTTACGACATGCCACGGGATAGGACACGTGGGTAGATACGGACGTCATCTCCTATTTGACAGATTCTAGGCTCAAACGGATGATTGCGCGTTACTGCAGGTATTGTTTCAGTAGTATACTGCTTTGCAAACTGAGCTAAGGGGCGTCTTTCTTGGGAGCGATGATATCGCGAAAGGCAGAAGGTCGATTTCTACTACGACGTGGCTCCCAAAAGGATTCTGTCTCAGTCTTACTAGTCATACGGCTTCTTAATCTTTGTTTGTTCTCACCTGCGTACTGTCAGAGCAAATTGAATGAAGTTATGCCTCCAAACGACGGTTTTTCCCTAATTGAGCCCCGATTATGTAACAACTAGCTGGACGCAATATCTCTTATGCAGTAAACTTTCTACGCCAGTCGCATCGACGAAAAATCTTTTTTCACGTTCGAAAAAGCCAATAAAGTTCATCACGTGACGACGACTAGTCGAGTCCCGTAGTAGAATTCCGGCTTTGTCTGAATCCACGCTCTGAGAAGACTCAGCTCGATGCACGCTCATCGCAGCCACTTGTTCGCCTCTTTGCAGCCCAAGCAGCGCAGATTCAAACACTCCAATAGGTAAGCGCACGTTTCTCGTTTATTTTTCGTCCACGCGGCGCGCTGCGGCAATGCCTGTGTCCTGTCTCAGCACGGAGAACGACATAGAGCGCGCGCGTAGATGTTTCTTCTCTCTAGCGACTTTTTGCTGCGAGCGGCGACGTGACACGGTTCGCGGACGTGACGACGCTCGCGTAATCCTCTCGCCATTCGTCGATCCCTCGTCACGTGCAATCGCACTTCGTTTCATTTCATTCCCTTCTTCTTTTTCTTTAGTTTCGCGACGAAAGAGCGAAGAATAAAGGCAGAAGAACGCCTCGTGTCTGCGCGACGAACAGGTCACCCATTGGGGCCCCACTTGGTGTAGGCGTGCACTTAGGGGGCGGGGCTCCCTGTGACGTACACGGCGCCGAATGCCTGCGATGGCCACTGCCTACGCTTGCGGGCATAGACAATTTCTGACAGTCTAACAATTAAGTCTGATTTCCAAAAGTTTAATTGAGGGCGGGATGGGGTCCACGAGTGAAGGCTGGTGGTCGTTGCAGTGCACGAGGCCCAATTATGTACGTTGCAGAGAGTGTAGCGGGACAACAATTCGTTATAATGCAGTAATGGCACTTCCTCCTTCACGTGCTTGTTTTGTATTACTACGTTAGTTTGCACGGGTCCTCTCCCTATGCACTAAGGTTTAGTTGGTGGCTGCTAGTACGGTAGGATGGTTTGAGTAGTAGGCTTATAGCTCCTTTCCTCTTCGCGTGCTTAGCTAGCAGCCGCTATTTGCTTTAGACCATTATTCAGTGAATTTTCAGGTAATCTAGGTTGATTAGTATATAGGCTTATTTTAGGTCAATGGATTTATAAGGTAACCTAGGTTGTTATCAAGTTCCTTCCATATTTTTTAGAGTAGCATAGTAAGTGTTTTATTTGCAGGTTTATATTTCTTCCACAGGTTTCTATTTTTTCACAGGTTTCTTTTTTATCGCAGGTTTATATTTTTTGCAGGTTTTTCTTTTCTTTTCAGCTTTAATTATTATTAGGTGTAATTTTTAGTCTAGTTGATATTTTCTGAATAATAATTTTTGTTTTCTTTTTAGAGTACGAGAATTTGCTGGAGATCAATGTGGAAAGGTAAGCGTTTTCTGTCATCGTATCGTGCCTTTTCACTGACACGACATTGTAGGGGAATCAAAAACAGAAGAAAACTGAAAAAGAATGTATTTTTTGCATTTTTTTGCATTGTGCATGATAAATTGTTGCATTCTTTTTTCTCCTGAGCTCCATGTTTTGGAGACAGGAGTTGCATGATCGGTTAGCTTAGAGACTTGTGTATAAGCGCGCGCGTCTTCTTTTTTCCGCTATCGGCGTATCATTGGTTTGGTTCATGGGCGCTTGCGTGGCCCTTCGCGCTAAATTACAACGCAGAGATTTGCGCTAATCCCCTCCAGAGTAGTGTTCAGTTGCAAGCGCCCGCTCGTAAGCCTTTCGTAACGCTGTATTGCGCCCAAGCGATTGCAGGTACTTCACTCGAACGTTTGTGTTGAAACAGAATTTTTATTTCTACGTTTACGTCACTGTTCATGTAGATGACTAGAGACCGAGCGCGTTTGTTTTCCTTCACGTCGAAGGAATACTGTACAACAAAAAATCAGTCCGGGGTTAATTGTCTGAAGGCTAATCGTCACGTGAGTCGCTTTTTCATGCAACTGGCCAAGGACGCGAGAAATGAGCGTCAATTCTCTGTGAAAGTCCGGTTCTGCTGATTAGAAATGAAGAGAGGAGGTAGGCAAACGCGTGAATCGACTCGAGTGGCCCCCTTCGCCGCGTGCTGAGGTCTGGAAGCTCTAAATCCAAAGATCTCGCGACCTCTAGCGTTAATGAGACGATCGTGGCGCGCCAGACCCGAATCAACTCGCCGGCATAGTCTCCGAGGTTTTTGTTTCGTATTAGAGCTCAAATCGGTGGAAGACATGAACTCCAGTGAATTGGGAAACTGAAACGCGAGCAGAAGAAGCAGGAGCGAGTTTTCGACGCTCAGAGAGCAGGAATTGGCCTGAACCGTGAATGGAAACAAGTAAGTCTTTATAGGAGAACTTTGAAAGGATTACTAAATATTAAGCAAGAGACCTTTATACGTATACGGTATCACTTGTCTGTGAGGATAGATAGGCTAGATAGCTAGATAGATAGATAGATAGATAACCATAAGCTAGATATAGCTCACAGTTTTATTTATGAATCAACAGTGGGGCTTTTCTACTCTTTTTAACGTCATGGTATTGAAGTATTCTATGCCAATTCATTTGAGCTAATATTAATTATTTGTCATTTTTTGGCAGTTATATATGTGACGAAGAGGTAGACCGCGGTCCCAACGTCCTCAGCATGACGGGTCGGTCCATCTGCCGGACTGCGGAGATTTGCATCTTCATTTCATAGATTCAGTCTCCTAAACTGCTTGTATGCCTCCTGGATAACGAGGCCTTAGCGTCTAAACTGTCCCATCTCCTGGGTAGGCCTACATCAGCCGCTGAAGCGGTTGTGCGGCCCCGAGCTGGAAAACTGCTCACTCACAAGGCGTGTATCTCTGGATGAGGCTACTATCTATATTGGTAGTCTCTCCTGAAGAATGACGCCTAAAGCAATAAATGCTTGCTTGCCTATTGATTTTATCAATGGCAGCAGGCACACATTCTCTGTGCCTTGGGATGAACAATAAAGGCACCCGTACGAAGAGACGGTAATTGTTCCTCCTCAGGGGGCTTGGGTTAAAGTCCCCTTCTTGTAAAAAGAAACGTGAACCAGTTTAATTTTTTTCTACTTCCGGGTTACTTCCGGGTATATGAAATAAAAAAATTCACTCTTTATTCGCGCTATGAGTTGACGTGCGTGCCCTACACACTACTTTTATTCAAATAATACCATTACATTTCATATGACGTAAAAAAGAGTTATCTGCTCGTTGCTCGTGCAATAAAAAAGCAACAATGCATGCAAAAACCGAATGAAGAAACAAACGAACTAAGGTAACTACAAATACGAATAGCACCTGCATAATTTCATCCACTCCACTCTTCCTAAAAAATAGATCAGGAAGATAAGCATTCTCCTACTTAGTCTGTCACCTTTAATTGAATTCAGCATTCTCCGTTGCAGACACCTCCTTTCGACAGTTGAGATGACGACGTAAAAGGAAACGAACATCGAGAAGCAACTAGAGACGGTGACGTTGACGCGGCGTCGCTCTCCATTGAGAAGTGCAATAAGCGGTTCCTTGAACAAAACAGATAAAACAGTACCGAGATCTATAAATTTTAGGAAAAAAATACCTTTGGTAGGTGTTAGCAAAGGCAGCATCTGAAAAACGTAATATCGATTAATTCTAAGGGCATAAATATTTAACTGAGGGCATAATCTTTAATTCTTAGAGCCTAAATATTAAATTAAGGGCCTAACCTTTAATTCTCAGGACCTAAATATTAAATTGAAAGCCTAATATTTTATTCTTAGCACCTAAATATTAAATGGAGGGCCTAATCTTTACATCTTACAACCTAAATGTAAAATTTAGGGCCTAATCTTTGATACTTAGAGCCTTAATATTAAATTTAGGCACTCCTCTTTAATTCTTAGAGACTAAATATTAAATTGAGGACCTAATCTCTAATTCTTTGGGCCTAAACATTTAATTCAGGGCCTAATCTTTAATTCTAAGGGCCTAAATATTAAATTGAAATTGTAATCTTTTATTCTTCGTACCAAAAATATTAAATGGAGGGCCCAATCTTTATATCTTACGACCTAAAGATAAAATTTAGAGCCTATTCTTTAATATTTAGCACCTAAATATTAAACGGAGAGCCTAATCTTTAATTCTTAAGGCCTAAATATTAAATTGGGCCTAAATAATAAATTGAAACCCTAATCTTTAATAATTAGGTCCTAAATATTAAATAGAAGGCCTAATCTTTATATCTTACGGCCTAAATAAGAAATTCAGGGCCTAATCTTTGATTCTTAGAGCCTTAGTACTAAGATGAGGCAATCATCGTTAAATCTTAGGACCTAAATATTAAATTGAGGGCCTAACCTTTCTTTCTAAGAGCATAAATATTAAATTGAGAGCCTAAATCTTTCTTTCTCAGAGCTTAAATAATAAATTGAGGGCCTAAACTTCATTTCTTAGATCCTAAATATTAAATTGCGAGCCTAATCTTTATTTCTTAGAGCCTAAATATTAAATTGAGAGCCTAATCTTTATTACCGCAGGCCTAAATATTAAATTCAGGGTCTAATCTTTATTTCGTAGAACCAAAATATTAAACTGAGTTCAACCTCTAAACATGGACTCATAAGGATGGGAGACGGTCTAAGGAAATTGAATTCAACCTCTAAAAATCGACTCATAAGGATGGGAGACGGTCTAAGGAAATTGAGTTCAACCTCTAGACATTGACTCATAAGGATGGGAGACGGTGTAAGGAAATTGAGTTCAACCTCTAAACATTGACTCATAAGGATGGGAGACTGTCTAAGGAAATTGAGTTCAATCTCTAATCATCGACTCATAAGGATGGAAGACTGTCTAAGGAAATTGAGTTCAATCTCTAATCATCGACTCATAAGGATGGGAGACTGTCTAAGGAAATTGAGTTCAATCTCTAATCATCGACTCATAAGGATGGAAGACTGTCTAAGGAAATTGAGTACAACCTCTAATTATCGACTCATAAGGATGGAAGACTGTCTAAGGAAATTGAGTACAACCTCTAATTATCGACTCATAAGGATGGGAGATTGCCTAAGGAATTTGAGTTCAATCTCTAATCATCGACTCATAAGGATGGAAGACTGTCTAAGGAAATTGAGTTCAATCTCTAATCATCGACTCATAAGGATGGAAGACTGTCTAAGGAAATTGAGTTCAATCTCTAATCATCGACTCATAAGGATGGGAGACTGTCTAAGGAAATTGAGGTCAACCTCTAAACATCGACTCATAAGGATGGGAGACGGTCTAAGGAAATTGAGTTCAATCTCTAATCATCGACTCAGTTTACCATTCCCGCCGTGAGTCCCGCTTTGCTTGCCGCCATTTTCAACGTATTCTTCATGGACTGCAGTGACCAAAAGGAAGAAGGATCCCCTTTTGGAGTCTCGTCGCGATCGTCTCCTTTTTTTGGCTAAAAGGCGTTGCTTTGTGTACTAACTTTCGTTTGGAGTTGTGAAGGTTCGCCGAGAGCAAGGCGTTACGACAGCGCAGGCGTTGTTTCTTAGTGGGGCCCCTTTTTAGGACCCGAGTTTTTTCGAAGCGAGTGCGCGTCGGCAAACCGTCGCGACAATATGGTAAGCCGCGAAAAGGTAAGCTATATCATTTCTAGGTTATATTCGTGATGACGAAAGCAAGCACGTGTTGACCGCGCCTACATTGTGGGTGTGGTCATTTTTTCGGAAATTAGGTGTATCATTTTTCTCATTGCCGTTTTTCATCATTACATCTTCACCTTCAGTTCATTATCCATGTCCACTTCCTGTCCATTGATTATAGTCCTCTTAGAAATTCAGTTTTATAAGTAGTAGAATAGAAGGATATAATGACAATTTTTTTCTAATAATGATGGTTTAATCTATAATATTGTCATCTGAATGTATGTATTTCTACTTATCCATTACCGTTGGCAGGCCGTCGCAAGTCGCAAGGTGAAGTGGAGGAAGGTAGTAGGAAACCCACTCCTTTTCTCACATACCATCACCAACGCCACCGCCACCATCACCATCACAGCATGACCACCACCATCACCACTGCCACAATCACGTTAGCCTCCAATAACTCCACCGTTACTACCGGTTACCATTTCAAGAAGCAAATTCTACTTCTAGAAACTGCGTAGTATTAATAGCAAATAGAGTCTATCAATTCTTAGCTAATGCGCATGCTCAATCTTATCAGGTACAGTTACGCTTGCCATATGACACCGACGTTTTATACTGCAAAGAGAGCCATTGATCGCGCTCAGAAACGTTATGACGAGGTCGTGTCGACGTTAGAATCGCATTTCGGCCAAAAGTCAGCATTACAACCTCCGAAAGACGTGAAAACGTTACCTGTTTGCATAGCCAAGCCAATGATTCAAATTAGGACAATTCATCATGCATTCCGGGCCGGTGATTCGCCGAAACATAGAATCTTTATCAAAGCGTTTCTAATGTTTGCAGCTCACGGACTCTGCTTATTAGTGTGCGAATAATAGTGTTAGTTGCCTAATTAAATCGTAGAAGCCATAGATGTAATCATGTGACTGACTAGCTAGTTACAAAGATGAAACACCAAGCTGTTATCGTGCAGGCTAACTCAACTCGAGGTCTTGAGTAGGTGCCCCTCTCTGAGTGTTGAAACTTCTCTCGGAGCAGCTCTCCCTCAGGTTCACTTTGTCGTCGGGCCGAGTTCGCTTGTAGCAACGCTCGTATATATTCTTCCAAAACTTTCGGAAGTCCTTGGCCGTCCAAAAAAAGACGACAAGGAAAAAGAGAGACGCCAAAAAAGCGAGGCGATAAACGATCAAAAACGCAAATGTTACGTTTTCAATTATCGACTTTTCCTTGCTCTGACACTCGTCTTCCAAAGCAAGATATACGCATTCGACGTAACTTCCAAAGTTGTTCAAATTTACCCTATCGCGAACCGCATATACGATGAAACTATTTATAATTATGATGATTTCCACGACAAAGACGACGACCAGCAAAAAGGCGAAACGACGCTGAAGATCGTTCAACTGACTGACGTGCTTCTTTTGCTGTAAGTCCTGAACTTGAACAGATGAAAAAAGCTCTTGCCGGTTTAAACTCTAAGAATGTAAAAAATAATTTATGGTAGCAACTTAGAAAAGCCTCTAGCGTCTCGTTTTGTAATAGCGGTTAGGCAGTGTCGCATCGAACTTTTAGCCTTGGGATCTTTCTTATTATGTTAAACATGCTAATTTGTTTAGCAATAACCTAAAGCATTCAAGCACATTTGGCTGCTTTTACAGGGGTAACAATACAAACTCCTCTGTAAACTTGGTATATACTAAGGTACACCGTTGTTTAGACTGCTGTTCTATGCATCCATTGTCCATGGATGTTCTTACCTGCTTCTTTAGTGTGTAAACCAAATGAACAGCACATAGTCCGCCGACGGCAATGTTAACTTGTTGGGGTAGAACGAGGAACAGATTATAAAGGAGCGAGTTTCGGATTGTTGAACAGGAGTAGCAAAGGAGAGGATTGTAGTACGCACTTTCTCCCTCGAGCCAGTAGGGACCGACTGCAAGCACAAAAGCGGTGCCCCAGACCAAAAAAGCCTCAACGGCGTGAATCGTGTTTTTACTAGTAGCAAACAGACGGCTTTTTGAAAGAACAATGGCTATCCACAGATTCACAAAACCAACAACGCCCCACGAAACGCTAGAAACGTAGCCGAAATTTTGAATCATTGCTACAAAAAATAATAAAAATGAGCAACATAGGTATTAAAATTCATACTGCGAACGATTGAAAAAGTACAAGAATCCGATCGCAGAGCTTTGAGAAGATCTTGTTCACCGCAGCAAAGGGCTTTGTCTCGTCCAAGTAGTCGCCCAACCAATTCGGAAAAAGCTATAAGTAAAACTCCTCGATTTGAAGTTGACAAAAAGACATTAACCACTCACGCATCGTCATAAGAGAAAGCAAGATGTAAAAGGAAACCATAAGGTGAGGAAACTTTTGCCTGTGAAAGACCCATTAATAACTGTATGTCCACACCACCAGTTAGCTCCACAATTAATTAAGATGGAAGATCGCTATCATTACAATCATTTGTATTGCTAGCTAAGATAAGTGCTTCTAACTTCTGGAGCTTGCTAAAAGTATTCTTTTACTTTGATTTGATTGCGATTATTGAAACTGTTGCTGCAACGAGTACCACAAATCCGGCAATTGTCGTCACGGCAAAAAGAATTAAATCGATCCTTCTTTTCGATTCTCCGAGCCAGTTCCAATTGAGACACGAAACGTAGCAGCACGGACTGGAGTCATTTCTCAACATCAAGTCTTTCTGGCATCCTAAACATATCTCATAAGAAGAAAATTATTTTAATTACCAAAGTACCAAAATCTGTGAACCTATCGAGACAATAAGAATTTATTAATGAAACAACAGCTGAGATGCTGATATTAGCATCACGAAGGCCTGTTCTCAGCTCATCAAAGGAGACGTTCAACGTACGCATTATGCCTCGAATTTCAAACGGAGTAAGCGTTTGAAAAACAGATTCACTGCTTTGTTGTTGCCAAAGAACGTTCAAAAGCTGAAAGCACTTGGGCGTGCGTAGTAAAGGGAGTAGGGAAGGAGATAGGAGTTTCTGTACATCAGGTTTCGCCAACAAATCTGTCGCCACGCTACTAGGCAGCGAAATTTCGACGTTACAACTGCTTCCGTTCGCAAAAGAAACGTTCCTTCTAGCAACGATTTGCTCCTTGAAGTGAAAGAGATAAAGTGGTGCTCCAGTGTGAACATGTATAATTAATTGTGAGTACCAAACGTTCTGAGGTAAAGTCCCAGTTAGGGTACAAGAAGAAGAGCGACGGTGTAGACGCAATGGCTAGCACCATAATTCCGCAACTGACTGCGAAGAGCTTCAGTTTTGCGTCTTTTGCTTCGACTTGCAACGTCATGGGTGGGGTTCGCACGTGAGTGGGCGTGAGCAATTATACAGAGCTCGAGCACGCGTCGATACAGATAATATTTTCTTCATAAGCAGCATTGCAATTTGACGGAGTAACGCCAAAATACAATTGGGTCTGTCTAAGGATTAATAGCTTAATATGTCGTTGTCACATTCATGGCGTGGTTCGATTCTGTTAAATCAGTCCCAATTACTTTCATAATTAGCTTTCGAAGTTACATGAATATACTCGCCTTTCCAATTTCTTTTCAAATTTAAATCCTTGCTCATACACTTTGCGAAAACGCGCGCTAACAGAGAAAAGGCACGGGAAAGTTTTCTTCAAAGTCTCCATGACGATATTACAGAAACTTTCTCAGGCTTGTCGGCATCCATTGCGGAACACGTGACTAAACGTTTCAACCAATCCCGGATAGGGAAGCGATGGAGTCAGAACAACGAGAAGGTGAGAGCGAGTTAGGAGCCTGCAGTCGAAGTAGGCAGAGGCTGAAATCAAAAACGGTTGAGAAGTGGGTTTTATAGAACATGACGTATTCGAGTCATTTAATCGCGATGTGGAAGACACAATACCCTCCGCCTGTCAGGCCGTTTTTCTCCCATACTCCGTGGAGAAAAAAAGAACCTTGTCATACTCGCGATACGTCATCAGTCATGCGCCTAAAATTCCTTTTCTAGCGTACGCCAGCTTTGAGAACACTTCATTTCCCACTTTGGATAAACTCGTTGACGCTCTGGTTTATGAAAGCATGAACGACCCAATCCCGGCAAAAACTGCAGATATTCCAAATGATGCAAGAATTTTTTGCAGGAGCTTTAGCCGCTGCTATAGCCTCCGACCATTGACAATTAACGCATTTGATTAAAAACCTGTTTCAAAACCAATTGTGAACAAGAAGAAGTGAAAGTTTTTGTTCAAACAGGCTTGGAGACGCTTACCGGTTCACCACTAAAATTTCTTACGCCAAGAAATGCTGCTACTTCGTTTAGTAAGACTGTCAACTTCTGTTTCTTATTGTGGAGAAGGCTTTAGGAGGATCTGAAACGAAAGATACCTCATCGCATTTAATTTTAAAATAATTTATCACCGAGTAAACGAGTTCGAGAAGAGAACGCAATAAAGTCGTTCATTCCCAACTGTAATCAATTGATTTCACTGCTTCAGCTTTGACTGCAGCCGCCTAAAATACACAATATAAGACTTATAAATTCTATCATTTATCTAAAATGCTTCTTTTCTTGCACGTCATTTTGTTTGGCTAGTCTATCGTTTAGAAAGTGTGGAGCGCGTTCTTGCGCATCAAAACAGTGGAGCACGTTCTCGCGAATAAAAACTGCGGAGCAAGTTCTCGCGCATCAAAACCGTGGAGCACGTTCTCGTCCATCAAAACTGTGGAACTCGTTCTACTTGAGGAAAAAGTCGAGAAAATAGGTGAGGTCCCTTCTAAGGGTTCACTACAACCCGGGCCACGAGACTTTTGCCCGTAGCGGATGCTGTGAACGTGGCACGTACGTATAATCAAACTGAAGTAAAAAATGCCTCTAAGCTAGCGTCTCGTCGTCGTAGGAAAGCCTCCGATGCACGACAAAAGAACGACGAGCCTCGAAGAAGAGAAGGGTATTTTTGGATCTAGCTCGATGAAGATCCAATGAGCATCTTCAAATGCCCGTCTCAGCGTAGGCCTTGAGTATTCCTACAAACAGAAAAAACGACCTTCGCTTGAAAGGCTTTCCTTCTGCTTTGAGATGCGAAAAACAGCCGAAGAGACCCTTTAGGGGGACTCACTTTTGTGAAAACGTCACCATCGCGCGACATAACTTTGAATTTTGGGAAATATTGAAGGACGTGGGGCCAGGCCGCGAAACACGGTACCGGCACCAGAGATTAAGTAGGAGAGGAATGCGTAACTCGCGCTATCACGTGACTTTTTCTGGTACACACGTCTGTTGTCGTGGCATCCCGGATGCGATTCGACTCGTGAAGTGCGTGGCTGTACGAGGATTCGGTTAGAGCGACGGTTTCGTGCCTAAAGTAGAGCAAGATCTTTGCTAACAAAGTAGGTTTGGTTATCAGCCCAAGCGGTCTTTTCGTAACGCGTAATTAGGCGGCTTCGCTGCTCGCGCGTCAATGTGCACCAAATTACTTGCAAGGCTCACCTTGGATGTACATCCTAATGCAATCCAAGCGTGTTTTAATGTTAGGCGCATTGTGTTTAGAGCTGGTTTTAGTAGGATTGCAACAAAGATTTTGTAGAGATGTAGATAGATGGTGCATAAGTAGGCGTGTCAATGGGTACGTCACAATGCCTCAGATTGACAACAGCCGTGTGTACCGATGTGAATCCGCTCTATCCGTCGGGGACCGCCTACGCATCACTTGGGAATGTTCTTTTTAGGGCTTTTAGTACTGCCAATTTCGCTCTACACCCTCAAGTATCGGAGCGGCGAGCTAATTTTGGGGGGGGGGGGGGGGACGGCGTGACTCCGTGACGACGAGTCTCTAATTTATCCTACTTTGTTTACTTTAACCATAGAAGGTGTGCATATCGCGTGTAACTCTTCCATACTGTCGCAGAATTTCGCGTCAAACGTATATGCTGCGTTTTCTGGGCATACTTAGCGCGAGTGTGATGGACCGACTTTCGAAGGTCTTTCTCGCGAGTCACAGGCGAGATATAAAGCGAAAGTCACTGTTGCTGCCTTGCTCGTTTATCCGTACAAGATTGATGACTGGACGGCGTCTCCTGATGAGATTCCCGACGTGACGATATGAAAGTCTACATAATATCAACATCAGGAGACGCCGTCGAGTCATCAATCTTGTACGGATCAACGAGCAAGGCAGCAGCAGTGAGTTTCGCTTTATATCTCGCCTGTGACTCGCGAGAAAGACCGGAGACACGCTTCGAAAGTCGTTCCATCACACGCGCGCTAAGTACGCCCAGAAAACGCAGCATATACGTTTGACGCGAAATTCTGTGACAGTATGGAAGAGCTACACGCGATAGGCACACCTTCTATGTCTAAAGTAAACAAAGTAGAGACTCGTCGTCACGGAGTCACGCCCCCCCCCCCCCCAAAATTAGCTCGCCGCTCCGATACTTGCGGGTGTAGAGCGAAATTGGCACTACTAAAGGCCCTAAAAAGAACATTCCCAAGTGATGGGTACGCGGTCCCCCACGGATACATCGGATTCACATCGGTACACACGGCTGCCCACCGGCGCCCCCACGCGCTTAGCCCACCACGGTCAACGTCACGTGGATCATGACGTCACCGTGCAACCCTCTATTAAGCGTCGTTCATCACCGGTTGAACTGCATAGCGTTGCATACTTCTTCTCAAAGTCTGGATAGAGCGTCGAGGCCCTAAAAACCTAACTCAATTCTCAGCAAAAACCATCCAAATAATGAATACATCAGAATGAAATATACAACGCTGACTGACTAAGTCTGTGTTGGCTTAAGTGCGCTTTACACCGGCTGGCCGTCCAAATTACTGTCTTTGCGCCTGCAAATGAGTAATCCACGAAATATTAGAGATTACCCACACAGTACGCGTTTCTTAATTAATTATAACATACTTTGGAGGACTACATTCATCTGAGTCTATAGAATAATCGTCTCTTGCGCTTGTCGCCACACCGACCATGCTTCCTTCTCGGCTGTTCTGCGGTGAATGACCTGAGTCTCCAGACGTTTTTCGAATTTTGGGATGTAAGTCCGTAGCGCAATCAGCAGTGATACTTGCACTAGAAACAGCAACCAGAAATATATACTTCTGCTAAATAGGAAATCTTGTGCTCTAGTTACATTTTTTGGTTAGCGCTAGCATTACGAACAAATGACTCTTTTCCTAATAAAAAATGAGCTAACTGAAGGTACAAACTAACACATAAAACCTGTTTCCGCTTCCTCTGCTTCAATTAGCGAAACATCATTAATACTCCATTCCCTGTTCTTATCCGCCTCCATTCTGTCATTCCTGCATGCGCAATTGATGTAAAGAATAAATCTAAAACTAATTCTGCTTTTTCACTAACTCTGACAGAAGTGTTACTGGGACGCCCCTATTTTTGAGCGGATGGCTCACGTCTTCGTCTGATTCTCCGCTGCTCGTCAGGGAGTCTCTTCCAGCTGTACCCCTGTTCCTTTTTAGAATAACGTTAATTAAACAGCAATTAGCAACAAATTTCTACCTTTTGCCAATGAACGCTGATGACGTCTGAGATGACTGTTCATCGGAGCCTGTGGCAGCCTTTTGTCGTGTTGCAGTTTGAGTTTGATAATCTCGGTTGAATGTGTCTGAGTCAGGTTCAAGCAACCTCTGGCGAGAAAAATGGTCGTAAGCTAAACAGTTGGGCACTCAAGTACTTGAAGGCTCTTAGGAAAAACTTACGGGCAAACGTTAACACAAAAAATGTCTTCACAGGACGAAAAATAGATGATAATATCTCTTTGTACAACTGAGCATATCTTGGCGTTGTTGCATATAGAAGCGGCTCTGCAAGATATCCCAAGCATGCAAAGACGATAGCGATGATTTCAATCGTTTCGTGAGTAACGGCATCTTGATCGTCGTAAACAGTTAAAACAACCTAAAACGAATTTACGTGAAATCCTGCATAGATATTTAAAAAAGTAGTAGTACCAGCAAAGGAATCCAGGTAACGTACGAAGTCATTACTACTGTTAGAAACATACGGTTCAACTTCCATTCACTGTTGAAAAAATCCACTTGATGCATATTCGAGTGAATTTCAAAGAAATCCACATCCATCCATTTTTTTCCTCGAACGGCAGGTAAAATTGATCCAGGAGGCTTTCGTCGAGCATTGAAAATATAAAGCAAAAGAACTGCTCCAAGGCCAATAGAAGGGTAACTAAGGCAAATGACAACGTATCTTTGCCTGAAAAAAAAGAATAAGTGGAAGTTACGTTTATTAAATAACGTTATTAGAGTAACGCATAAAAATTATACGTTTGTCACCAAAATTAAGAATTATTACGCTCGCAAATTATTACCATTTTCCAATAATGAAGAAGCAAGAAAATTGATTGTCTCCACCTGCGACAAAGTCTAACGCAATAGCTCCACCAAATAAAACGAAAGGGACAAGAGCATAACCGAACACCATGAGACATCGCTTGCATACAAAAGAACGATGAACATTTTCGCCATTTAACGGCTGATCAGGCCGAGAAAAAGCATGTTCCAATTGCGACGAAAATTTTGCCGAAGAAAAGCGTTTGACCAAAACGAAGGTATAGACGACAACAATGGTCACAAGGCGAAAGCTAACAAACGCGGAGACGCTGGCACGCGGAGTCGCGCTGCTGTCATAGTTTTTGCTAGCAGGAAAATTTGATTCCGGCGCGGTTACCAAAGCAGTGATTGCGGAAGCACCGATGAAAATTGAGCTCATCAATCCAACCGTTGCGAGGAGAAAGAGGTATACGTCTGAAATACTTGTTCTCTTACTTTGTGAAGAAAAATGAGATTTAAGTTGTAGCAGGAGAGCTAGACAGAACACCAAAACGAAGGCGGCACTTGCAGTTAGGAGGAACGGCATTAGGCGACGAAAAAGAGGGCTGTACATCACAAAACTTGAGTTAGTCGTATTCAGTTCTTGCGATCCGTTGCAGAGGACAACCGTCATGTCGTTTTAGATTGTTCAAAGAAGTAAGAAACCGGAAAAACGTCCCGTATAATTGAACTAGAGCTCCCGGCTCTTCTGAAGCAAATACCTCGGCCCTGTCGTTTTGTGATTGATTAAAATATGAATAATCAAAAATAAATGAGTAAGGCTTTTGCTCGGCTTGATAAGACAGGAAGCATCAAAAATCCTAAATAGTATTTCATTTTTTTGTTTTTAGAAAAATGCAGGCATCAGCCACTAACAGCCACTAGATAGCATGAATACAAAACCATTTATCAGAAAAAGCACTAAAAAACGTTATATGACTTTGCCGACAGTATATTCGTTGATTCATCTCCTAGCACAAAAATCTCAACTGTCTGTGTTGAAGTGGATTTCTGATTTATTGACTTTATCTTGTTATTAAACAAACTTGAAAAGGGATAAGAATGATGTCTGTGACAAGAACTCCCTGGTTATTATGAAAGCAAAGGTTCACTTTCGGCAGCTACATTCATACGATAAAATGCATCATACAATTAATTAATTAAACGGTCGTCTAGTGGCTTACATTCAAAGCAGCTCTCTAAATGATCAACAGTGTACTTTTTGCATGCTTTGGCATATCGTGAGGTGGTGGCGTAGAGCAGCGGCTGAGCAACGTATCCCAAAATAGCAATAATAATTCCAATTAGTTCAATTGTTTCGTGAGTTTCGATTTTCGCGTCGTCTAAAACAGTTAAAATAATCTGTAAAAACATTTGTGCATAGCAAAATAAACCAAAAAGAACCTGGGCAGAGAGCTTACCAGAAAAGGAAGCAAAGTCACGATTATACTGAGTATTAATACGAGGAAAACGCGAGTCTGTCTCCATTCACTGGCAAACCAATCCAAGCCCTCTTCTTCTACATCTAACAAACAATCGTCTGAGTGAGGTACATCTTCATTTTTTGAGAGTTCAGTAGTTTGTCTTTGAGCGTTCATAATGTACAACAACAAAAGTGAGTAAAAGCCGATCATGGAGTAGCTTACACCTAGTAAAACGTATCTTGGCCTAAAAAAGAAATTATAGGATTGATAAAAATTTCATGTCCTAAAAAGGATATAAGGGAGAGTGAATTACCAATCATTTATAACATAAAAGCAGGAGTAGTACGCATTGTTGCCCAAAATTGGCACCAATACTTCCGCCGACATTCCAAACAGAAGTGAAAGAGTCCACCAAATCCAAAAAGTTTTCGTTGACAGGGAATTTGCCGGAAAAAGCGGAAAAGCGAGAGCAAACTTCGACTGCGACGGAAACTTCGACGAGTAAAAACGAATCAATAAAAACGGGGTGAACTGAATTAGAGTCAAAAGGCGAGCGAACAAAAACAGAGAAACAGCGTCGCGAGTGGTCACACTGTCGGCGTTGCCTATCGCTAATCCCGCAAAAAATGCCGTAAGAAAAGAATTAACCCATTCGACCAATGATAGGAGAATAAAATAGACATCAAATCTGTTCGCTTTGAGGCCGCTTTTGCAAGCTTTTAGCTTGAAAAGGAAAACGGCATTGCACAGACACACGAAAGAGCAACTAGCGACTAGGAGATACGGCAGAAAAAGACGAAGGAAATGATTGTAATCGGCGAAACCTGTACCACTCGTGTTTGTCCGCTCCGATCCGTTGCAGAAAGGAGAAGACGTCATCGTCTTATGACTCCTTTGTTGAAAGTGAAGGTTCCCGTATTGCAACTGACACATGCGCGCGCTACGGAAATTGTTTTAGCTCCGTGTGCAAACTGCTTTTTTCAGTTCCAGGCTAATCCTTGTATGCACTAGATCTTGATTAGTTAATTAACTTTTGGCTTTTAATGGACAAATTTTCCTCTCTAAAATGCTACTGTCATAAAGCTTAATGTAAAATGATGAATCGCAACTCACTTCTATGTCAGCTACAAGAAACGGATGGCCAAGTAATATTTAAACAAAAACCTTTGCGAAAATTAAACTTGAAAGTTCGCGAAGTCGCTTTAGAATTGCAAAGTTATTGGCTGATGTAAAACTGACTCTCAACTGTAAGAAAAAAAGCTGCACAAGTCCAATATCTATAGATTACCCTGGTTTAGAAACTGTTTCGGTCAGTTTCACTGTTATTTACATAACCCGAAATAAAACCGTCAACGTTTGTGCTTGCAGTGTCTTGAAATTCTCCTATTGCAGCACAGTCATATTTTATCTTCGTCAGAGACAACAGCATAGGGAACTGCTTTAGCAAGCTTATAGGAGTCTTCATCATTGTCAATTTCAAATGTAATAAATTCTGAGTACTCACGTTTTTAGCTGAATTGGAATTCAGACCATGCATCTTCTCCCTGACGTTCAATGCCATTACTAGAAACTGCATCTTTCTCTGAAGGCTTTCCTTTCACTAAACATGTACTTTCTTCGCCTTCATCTTAGAAGCAAAATTATCTTGCTAAAAATTTTTGTAGACATCTTTACTTAAATTCCGGCCGCTTTCCGCTTGAGGTCTGCCGCTCGTACTGGGAGCGGCGGCAAGAAAAGTGCTGTCTGAAAGATCCTTTGCTTCTTCGTTTCCATCTCCTATAAAAACGCTTCACAATTTTGAAATTGAGTTGTTTGTAGCTCCGGACCGCTTTCCAAATCAGGATCACTCGTATAAGGATTGACAAGCGGAAAATGGTTTTGCGGTTGGCCTTTAGAAACTTCTTCTCCTTCTTTCACATCGTCTATAGAAATCCTAAAAACGTTCCTTCAAAATAGGACTTTAGTACCATTTTCCATGTAAGGCTCTTGGCGGTTTTCATTGGAGACGTCGGCAGGACAAGTGATTTTTCCCGGCTCTTCGACTTCTCCGTTGTTTGCTACAATTCCTAATATTTATGAAAAGACCATTTTAGCTACACTATTGAACTCGGACCGTTTTCTGAAGCCAGTTCAATGTCAACTTTAGAAAAAAGAGGAAAAGGAGTACTTTCAGGACGCTCTTCCACACATTCTGCTTTCTTATCGTCTTCATCTGAAAAGAACATTTTTGCCTCTCTGCCTAAACCTTTATCTATATTTAGTTAGTTATTTTCTAATTATAAGGTTATTACCTATGCTACTGCAATCGTCGGTAAGAAAAGCTCTTTCTGACGTCTTTGGGACAGCTTGGTGATTGTCGCTAGCTAATAAAGACAAAAGCATGCATGCGTAAAAAAGCCATGCATTGGATTCAAACCTTCCACATCAAATTCTACTATATTTTCGCCAGAAGCGGCGGCAGGTAAGAGCTCTTTCACCTGTTCTTCTAATTTTACAAGTCATATTAAAACTTTCTTTTGAGATGTAAACTTTGAACCGTTTTCTTTGTCAGTGCCATTTGTATTACAATCAACAGCAGCATTTTCTGATAGCTTTTCAAAGGCTTTCTCCACTTTGACTTTAAAGAAAAATTATTTTGAAAAGCTTTTTTCTAGATATTAATTCATTTATGGCAAACCGCTTTCCGCATCGAGCTTGACGTCATTATGATCCCAAGCAGCGGCAAGCGAGACGCAAACTGAGGACATTTTTATGGGTTTATTCTCTTCTTTCTCTGAGGCAAATAATTTTTCTTAGAAAATTCTTTGAATCAGTCATGCATACCGATTTTATTTTCGACTTCAATGTCATTACCACAAGGAAAGACAACAGAAAGAGTGCTGTCAAGCAGTTCTTTTGTGTTTTTTGCTTCTCCTTTTTTATCTAACAATATCTCGTTCACTCTTTCGAACATATTTTCTTGACAGAATATGATCTCACTGCCTTCCTTCATGCAACCGACTTCGTTAACAGCGTTTTCTGAAGGCTCTTCCATCGCTTTATCTTCACTTTTGTTGTCACCTACAAAATCGGAAGCGTTCAAAAAGCTTTCTTTCTTTCTGGTAACAATTGGACAGTTTCTTATGTCGAGTTTACCACCATTTTCATTGAGAGTGACGGCAGGCCAAGTTCTTTCTGAAAGCTCTTCCTGGGCATCTTCTTTCTCTTCATCTAAAGATAAAAAACATTTCTATAGCCTGTTTCGTGATTTAGCATGAACCATTTTTGACGTCAGTTCTTTCTTTATTAAAAGTACCTGTTAGGAAAGCAATTCCTAAACGCTCTTCCGTTTCTCCATTTTCCTCTAGTTTTTTTTCTGTAAAAACAAAAACCTTGTAACACTTTTCTTTTCTCTCCTAATTTGAACCTATTTCCAAATCGACTTCGCTGCTATTTTTAGTAGAAGCGGCGGATGGAAGAGTCTCTTCTAAAAAACGTTCCGTTGTCTGGTTTCCTTTCTTTTCGTCTAAGCAAACAAAAATAGCTTTTTACCTTCTTTCAAAATTCCATTCAGACCGTTCTCTACGTAAACGTCTCTTCCCTTTCCGGCAAAATGAGCGTTTGATGTAGGCTCTTCTGCAACTTTTGCTTCATCACGAGGAAATTCCTTTTCAAAATCTATCCGTGAGGCTTTGTTTGAATTTGAACTCATTTTGTCTGCAAGATCGCATTATAGAGAAAAACTCTAAAGGTAAATATTAGAGAAGAGAATCATAACCTCTGCCGCTATGTGCTTGAGACCCCTGATTATTGTCACGGCCAGTCGACTTTTCCCTTTTTTTAGCATTTATCCTATCGGCATCACACCTATTGAGTTAGAGCAATCTAAAGCGTTTCTTGACACGTACTGAGAAGGGTCACAGGTACTTCTGCAACTGTCGTATCTCCGATTTTCTTCCTCCGTTTTTAGCTCTTCATGAGCTGCATGGCTAACAGAAAAAGTATACTAAGTTTATCAATTCAACTTCGGAACTTCTTTTAGAAGCAACTTTTCACGTCTGCTAGTAGAATCATAATCTGCCACAGTTGTTCGCTGTATCCTGATTATTCTTGAACTTTCCGTTTTAGGTTTCGTCCTTGATCCACGATTGTGACTTGCATTAGACGCAAGCAATCTTTCTCTTTCGCGCTGTGTTTTTTCGGAAGCTATATGCATAGAAAGTTTTCTTGGAGAACCTACAAAGCGGACTCAGTGATAAACTTACGAGAAAAAGTGTACTTAAAGCAGTTCGTCAAAGGATCAAGACAGGGACATTCACAGCTCATCTGACGATAACGTTGCGCAGTAATACGCAAAAGCGGCGACGTTAATAATCCCAAACTTGCGATGATAAGTGCAATGAGAACGATTGATTCGTGCTTTGCAATTGCTTGATCATCGTATATGGTCAGAACAACCTATACAAGTACCAAAGCTTATTAGAGAAAATTCAATACTTTCCTACCAGAAGAGGCATCCAAGTGATGTATAGGACAGAAATTACTGTCACAAACATGCGCGTTAATCCCCACTCAAGTGCAAACCAATCAACGTTCGCGCAAGACTCGTTTCGTTCCTCCTGACATAGAAGAACAGTTCGAGGAATTCTTATTCGAGCTTTCAAAATAAAGAGCAACAAGAGCACACTTGGGACAATAATAGTGTAGCTTGCCACAATTAAAACGCATTTTGGCCTAAAAATATAAAACAGGCATTAGTCTTCTGTTTGACATGCATGCAGACATTAATTATTGCTTCCTATAAAGTTCGAATTTATGACAACTCAACGAACGATTGTGAAACGCGATTGATTCTGTAAATAGAGTAGAAGCCAACTTACCATTTGGTCATGATGTAAAAACACGAATACATATTTTGAGAAACATCCCCTCCTTTCACTGCTAGCGCAATTGCTCCAGAAAGTGCTACAAGATTCCCTACCCAGAACCTAAAGCTTCCATTAGGTGAAGCTTCTCTTGGAACAGCCAGAGAAAATTCACGCTCTGATGGAAACTTTGCCGAGTAGAAGCGGTTGATCAGAATAGGAGAGTACACAAGGATGGCATAGAGACGAAAAAACGCAAACACAGAGACGATGATGTAAGGAGTTATTTCATCGCCGTTGTCGGTATTTTTGACCGCGTCAGTCTCTGAGTAATTCCTGCTGAAGCCTGACCCGATTCCTGCGAAAGTTACAATAGGAGTTGAACTAAGGAGTTCAGCAAAGGACGTAAAGAACAAAAAAAAATCAAATTTATTTGGTATTCGGCGGAATCGGTGAATAGCAAATTGGATGATGACGCCGAAGTTCCACAACACGCTAAATGCGCTGCATGCGAGGAGGAAATAGGGTAGGAGAAGACGAAGGGTGGCGTTATAATCCGCAAAATCTGCAATCGTCGCATTGATTCTCTGCGATCCGTTGCAGAAAGCCGACTCCACCATTGCCTTGTGACTTGTTGCGTCTCGTGACTCGAAACTGAAAGAGGGTCCCGTACGTGCGATCACGATTTGTTCAGACAGCAGAAACGGAGATAGATTTGTCTCTAATATGTCAACATCAAAATGCGATTTTTTATTCAAATCTTCCTGATGTGAGCTCTGTATAATTTTGAGGTACTGGCAAACGTATGTCAAACGCCTTAGGGATACAGTACCAAAGTGAAAGACAGTAGTGTTCAAACAAAATATTTCTTTAAAAAATAAACTAGGAGATTCAAAAAAGTTGACTCACGGTATATACGTGCTTGCTGCAGAAATTAAATAGACCTCACTAGTGTCGCCCCCCAGGCTTCATTTGGCGACAAGAGAAAGACAAAGCAATGTTTTGGCGGCTTCTTGTGCGCATTTCTAGCTCTTTGGAAAAATCATTCGAATTTTTTCGATCTTGTGATTTCGTAGATCCGTGCTAAATACACAAGTTGTTCTGGACTAGGAAGGCAGACGACCTGGCGACGTCGTTTATTATAAGGGCGACGAATACGATGAAAAGCAAAAAGCTGCGACATCTTCACTCACCCCTTCGTATAACACTGGAAGCAGTAAATGTCCACGCCCTTCGGTTACATCACAAGTCAAATGACGCCTAAATTGAACGACGATTTAGAAGATAACGAGTGATCGCGATAGCAGGCCACTGCGTGTGCACAATTCACTGTGCAGACAAACGTTCACGTTGCCACTGTGTTCACAAGGTAAGAAGGAAAGTAGGACAACGAAAACATAGTTTTACCAATCCTTGAAGTAATGCAGTAGTTTAGGAGACGATTGCGTGAGATGATTGTGTGTGGGTCACGAAGATCCCCGAAAGAGGCCCGGCTTACTTTGCATCTCGTCGATATCGGAGATCAGACGCATAGCTGTGCCACCAGGCAATCGAACGGCTCTTCGGGAATCTCATTTCTGCTCCAGCTGCGGCGTTTCGTCATTTTACTCTGGCCGCCATTTTGATGTTAAAGCGCGCATCATCTGAACAAAAGCACACGAGTTTTCCGTTTTGAGCTCACGTTTTGGGTTGCGACAAGCAAGGGTCGTCAGGAGAAGCACGAGAGATGCAAATGATGGAAACTTCATTTCGGAGAACTTGAGAGATGGAAATTTCGCCACTAGCTGTGTATACCTTCGTATAACCCGTCTTATTATAACCTCCATTAATGATTTAGATTGGATACATGGCAATTGTTGTAACACCAAGCACCGTGATATGCATTGGCACAGCCGCGCCGACCATTGTCTTTGGGGGTAAATTTCATTCCATCGTGAATTAATTAACCGACTCGCTGAGGCCCGACTGCGGTTCAAAAGGTTTACATGATGCAAGACACAGGACGCGCCAAGAACACGGCTATTGCTTTGCTATTTAGAAAAAATAGCTCATACATGATGGGAAACAAAGACGATCCCGTTTTAGTGTAAGGAAAGGATCCCTACTTTCGAGGATATCGTAGTACTGTATCGGTTATCAAACACACTAGTTCAAGAATGAACTCGAAAAGGCAAACGCTGCGTCCTAACCGAATTTTCGGGTGCCCCGATCGACGAAATGACCGAGGAAGAGGTCGTCTTAGAAGTCGAATCACGAACATTGACCGACCAATTTTTTAGCCAGCGGTGCGCGAGTTAGTCGAGAAAGGAAAGAGGATAAGGCTAGATTGGTTACTGAACGCAGGCTCAAAGAAGCTTCTCAGCGTACACTTTGTATGGATAGATACAACGCAGAAAGCCGCTGCACCTGTGGCGTAATTAGTACACTTCATGAAGAAACCATGGCTATCAGTGCGAGTGTGAATTAACCGACACGCCGAGGCGCGACTGCGGTTTCAAAAGTTTTACATGATGCAAGACACAGGACGCGCGTCAAGAACCCTACCGATGGCGAGCAGGTCAATTTTCTTCTGGTCAACTTGGCATCTATGTCTGAGCATGGACGGAATGGGGACTTATAACTCGGTTTGATTCTGTTTTGTTACGAGTTTGAACAGTTCTGCAGCGAACTGCATCAGGTTGCTTGCATACTTTGTATCCTGATCTGCGAAGGGTGTCTAACTTTTCGTAATCTCCAGTCCAACCTGGGTTATCAATGTTGAACCAATCTGTCCAACATTCTAAATTCCCAGACGCTACATTTATTGTCTGATAAATTGTTGACCGTACTTAAAGCGGGAGTAGGCGTTGTTGGTATATGTGTCAAGAATATAGTTGATGCCTGAATTTCTGATAGTCGTATTTCTGCTCCAAAGGATGTCTGGATGTTTGCAGTCGTCTACACAGAAATTGAAATAGATGTCTAATTCAGTTTCTCTCACCGTCATTGGTGAAGGTGAAACCGTAATTTGGTTACTAGTAGATACAATGCCAGATGTCCCTGCTGGTTGAAGTGTAGGAACTGGCGTACTTCTCAAGCTAGAGAACGCTCCTGAATGCGGAGATAAGGTTCTTGAGGAACACGTATCTTGAATCATTCAAAATGATTGACAACAGTCAATTGAGCATTATTACAAGTTTACCTGTCAAGCGCGATATCTTAGCAATAAGAGGTTCTCCTGCAGTTCCTTCACGCACAGCCCTTATATGTTGTCGGACCAAAAACTCGGTTCAGGAGCATTAGAAGGTACAACGAAATTGACACTGGAAACGATATACAGTGCCTATTACGCATACCACTTAGGCGTTATTGTCGGCCAATGGCGAGGAATGTCAGTTGTCATCAAGAAAATTCACGATCTTATCGCGAGTCCACGCAACGTGGCGATGTTTAAACGAGAAGTTCGCGTGTGTAGCCGACTCCATCATCCCAATATCATGGTCGTGTGTGGAGCAGTTATGGCCGAAGGATCACCTCTCCAAATAGTCATGGAATTACTCGAGTGATCCGTTGGAGAAGTTATTGACGCAGCCCATGCTTCCGGGTCTTATCTAACCGTTTACGAGCAGTTGTCCATTGCGATGGATATGGCGTCCGGTATCTCGTATCTCCATCAGATTCGTCCTCGTCCCTACGTCCACGGCGACATCCGCCCTTCGAATGTTCTCGTAACACGAGACATGAAGGTGAAAGTAGGTGACTCAATTGGGTTCGGCTCACATTATTGAAAGCTCTCTGTCCGCTGGTCTCATGAGTCCTCCTTACGTCGCTCCCGAGCGAAGTAGCACTTCTAGTACGTTGGCTAGCGACGTCTACAGCTTCGGCGTGTCTCTGATTGAAATTTTTACTGGTGTTGGTCCTATTCCGGAGGAGAGACAGACGCGGTTAGCTCTTCTCGCTCCTCGTTCTCATTTATTCATGCTCTGCTCTCGATTGATTCGCCAAAAGCCCGCCGATCGAATGTCAGCACAAAAGTGCTTTGAAACTCTCAAAGCCACTGTTGCTGAAAATCACAGTAAATTGCCTTCCCGAGAAATTGTTGCCGCCAAACGGTTAGTACAGGGAATGTTTGAGGGTACCATGCACAAAGTGTCCCTCATCGATGTCTCTTTTACGTAACCTTGTTCAAGACTCCTTCTTTTGATTGCCTTTGTAGTAAAAACGTTTTTATTTTGTCTCCAGCATTGATTCGATGTCTTGCATAGCCTATCTTTTTGTAACTCGCGCTTGTCTAACTTATAAGTTCTAATAAATGTTTAAACTTTTATTTGTTAATCGGACGTTTTGATGCGTCGGAAAAAGACGACCAATATTCTAAAATCTGTGACAAGAGCAGATACAATTTACTGTTCCTGATTAAATTATGAACCTTGACGGCGATTGTAAACATACTGCTGTCCCGTATGTCCGGGTAAGGTAAACGGTTTTTGCTCGTTATTTGTTGAAAAGCCGCTTACCCTACCCGGACATACGGGCACCAGAAAAGGCGAATGACTACCTTAGTCTCTCAAGTCCATTGCAATTACTAATCGCGAATAAGAAACTTTATTCATTAGTTGTCTTAATTGTCTACCTTCACAAAAAATCATTCTTTTTATAAAGAGTCAACTTCGTAAAAAAGAGAACGCCTTTTTTGCCTGATCGAGTATTCTTGACCTCTCCGCCTGTGGAAAACTTTTATAGAACCTTGGTCGACAAAAGACGGTCGTGCAACCGAAAGCTTGAATGAAAACAATACCAAAACTCAAACACTTACTACTTTCAGATAGCACTTTTTCAACTATAGAAGACGCGCTCATTGAACACAATATATAAATCGATATATCGTGACGTCCTTTCAGTTGCGATGACCACACGGAGCGACCAAAGCGATGATCCGCCGTCTCATTTTAGAAGAATCTCGAGCGGTCGTGCAAAAACCATTGCAGTAGCATTTTTTCTAGGTCTTTCTCTTCTTCTGGCAGCTACTCCCGTGTTCGTTTACTTTTTTACTGACATACCTGCACGGAACGAAGTAAATGAAGCCTAAATCTTTTCTTACAGAGAGTCTACGCGTTATCGTTTAGTGCATGCCAACGCGGTAAATCTTAATGAAATTGAAGCCTCTTTTTATTACCAGTTGGCTGTCTATCTCAGCTGGGGTTTTTTCGCGTCAATGAGAAGTTGTCTTTATAGGAACGTACGTGCCAAGAGACATCACTTCAGTTTGTTCCAAAAGCCGTAATAGATCAATCCCACTGCAGATCAATGCTTCCTAATTACAACAGCGGCACAATGTCTGGTGTTAGCACAACTAAAGAGAAACTGAATAACATTTCGGTATCGGGATGCGGAAACTTCTCAATGGCAGAAAATGATTTAAAAATCATGTTTAACGCGATTGATACATCTAACCTACCAGAAACAGCCAAAACCGACACAAAGAAGATGCTTTGCTTATACGCATTCAGAGATTGCGAAGACTTGTTCGAACTAAAGAAGAAAACTAACAAAAATGATTGTGATTGTTCAGGATTTTCAGAGTTCAAGAGTCAGACTAACTTTAAACAGTTGCTAGGCAACTTATCATCCTGTTTACGAGCTCCAAATTTTGCGTTGCCATTTATTATTTCTTCTTACATAAACAAGAGCAACGAGACAGTCTGTTCAAAGGACTTCCTACCCACTACAAGTCCATGTTTGCAAACTTGCGGCATGTACTGCTCCCCATTGTGTAATCAACCAGGAAGTTCAAAAGGCGCAAAAATTTTTTACATCGTATTTTACATCACAATTGCGCTATACTGGATTTGCATTGGGGTGCTGTTTATCACATGGCTTAGGCTAAGAAAATTGTAAACAAAAAGCTTCAAAAAATTAATAACGTTTCTGTAACGTTTGCCATTTTATTTAGAGCCAGTAATCAAGCTCAAACCGGATTGTCTTTTTGCTTGCCACTCACAGTTATCAGTAAGCTTCGATTGAATATAGAATATGCGCTGATTATCTGACATGTAATAACTAGATATCGCTCTAAGCATGACTTTCATTTTTGGTCAAAAGGCTATATACTGTAGGACCAACAACCGGTTTGAATCGATCTATAACCCTGCAAGACTCTGCTTTAGTCAAGGTACATTGGCGTTGGTAATAATTGACGAGTATACTCACATTAAATCGATTTAGGATATCTCGCCCAATTTGGGACACTCTGGTTTGTCTTTTCCTGGCTAAACTCTGTGATCAATGCACTAGTAACCGTGTGGAGCCCCCAAAGGTTCAGCGAGAAACGTAGAAAAGCACTTTTCGTCTTTCAGATAACCCTATCAATAATAGCACCGGGAGGGCTTGTCGCCTTCGCCTCACTACGTGGTATTCGCTACTCCGGGACAAATGTTTACAGCATATTCTGCGTACCTACAATCGACTGGTTCTTTTACACCTACACACTGCCGGTCAATGGCATTGTTTTCTGTGGAACAATAGTTTCGGCTATTGTTATGTACAAGCTGTATAAGGTCAGTATAGCTTCAATTATTGAGATTAGGCAGTATAGCTACCGGTTTCTTTTCTAAGGCAAAAAAGTCAGCCTTTTTTCAGTACTCCCCCGACAGTAGTCAAAAAACCTTTGAAGCTTATTCGTTGGTTCAAAAGAGATTCTTCTCTCTGTCAATTCTAATGCCTCTTTGTTTTGCCTCATTTACGACGGTTTCTATAATTTATGCGCGAACATCTATTCCGCGTCTAGGAAAAGCTTTGAGCTCGCAAAAATGCTCTAACGAGCCCCAACGGTGCAGATCTGACTTTCAGGAACCAACTCAAGCCTCCCTTGCACCAATAGCCGGCTGCCTACTTTTTTGGCTTTGTGCGGCTGCTGTGGTGGCTTATGCCCTCATACCTAAGGCAGCCAGAGCCTACTGGCTGCAACTGTGGCGAAAATGCAAACGACAGAATAGGAGCGTACGTTCAGATAATACCAACGTAAGCTCGACAGGAAGAACACGTCTATTCTCTTCCTCAAGTGAATACAGTGTAGAGAGCAGTACGTGATTTGCCAGTTTTCGAACGTGCATGCAGGGTACCGTAGATTATAACAGCGAGAAAAATTATGCTTATTCACTTCGCCTTGTTACGAGTCATGTCTGGATAGCCAGTGCCACGTACAACCATCGATCATGATCAGTTGAGTGACTATAGTGCGCCTAAATCAATAGGATTTGGGTTGTCGTCCACCAACATGTATTGCACTATTTAATGAATAGACGTTCACCGATCCTTCTTCATTAATTAAGGCAGTGGGAACAGCTATTTAAAATACCAATAATGGATTTAAAATGCATTCTGCTCTTCGAAGAATGCTTACTCAAAGGATCTTCTTTCGGGGAATTTTAATTAACATCTACTGACCACCACTAAGGCATCCCACGAAAATGAATAATTGGAATTAAATATGCAGGCTTCAGCTTTGGACCGAGTCAAAATCATTGAAGCCTCCAGCTAAATAACCATACCTTCTACATGATTCCTCCTGACACGATTCTCAGAATCATTCTCTACGTTAATTTGACGGTTTCCAATTGAATTGGTGCATGTGCAGTGCCTGCGTCCCCTCGCGAAATCTGAACCGTCTTCTATGCTGCATTAAAACCGTTCCTAATCGCCATTAGCCGTGCTTTTGACCTAGACGGCAATTCGCCCTAACCCGCATGGCTTCGCAACGGCTCACGTGTTTCTGAGAGCATTGAAGACTCTCTTGAGTTAGATGAGTTCCGTAGTTCGTATTTCAAAGCCTCGGGTCGGTCTAGGTGCTCCTGATCGACTTCAAACCCGAAATTGGGCGAGAGCAGCTATGGTGCACGTGATCAGAAGTTCCCGGTTAAGGAAAACTTATTGATGAACGATCCAACTATTTCTTGCCATTCGTTTGTTAGTATAAAAGTCGACGAAGGAATCCACGTGCTTCTCGTGATGGCGGTGGTAAGCGAGCTAACAGAGCATAATGTATTACAAATCACATGACATGGAAAAGAGAAAGAATTCAATAAAACAAACACGCGGACACTAAACAATTGAACAGCAAATAATCAATCACCACTAATAGAGTTTTTGATGCCACGTAGCCAGATCTTCCCTCTTGGCAATGCGGACTAACTCCTCCTCAACGGCGAGTCCCTTGGGAGTAGCAAGACCAGCGACAACCCTTCCGCATTCATCAGCCAACTCACGATTTTCCTTCGTGACACGAAGGCCGAGACGAAATTCATTGACACGAACCGGCTTCTCTTTCATCTCTTCGCGAGCGACCATGACAAGGCCATACATAGCCCCTTGATTGATGCACAAAAGTCCAACGGACTTCATGAACACACGTTCACCAAGGAGACCGGTTACGTATGTAAAAGTGGCACCCTCTGTATCGGCAATTTTTGGGAGAAGTTGCGAGCTGAAGATGAAGTGAGATCGAGATCCGCTTTCAACTTTTATTCATACAAAAAGAAATAAAAATTTTTTTGTGACCTGCTCAACTTACACACTTCATCCCATTCAGACACCGGTTGGCCTATTGTCTGGCCTTTCATCCAAAAACCGCCCAATGAGCTGACCACGTGATTCACTTTAAGATTCTTTTCGTCTAGAAATTTGATTATTTGATCAACGCCGTGTGTAGTTCCAGCTGAAGCTACCACAGTGAGCAAACGCGACCTCTCATCTACATGAGAACACGGACTATGTTAGATGAAGTCACGTGAGGCACATACGACCCTCTCTACTATGCGCTCTCGCGGAGAAGGCTCAACGCCAATAATCGCAAACTTCGCTTTAAGATACCTACTTTCTTGCACAGTTGCGATGAGATCGTCTAGTCGTTGTTTCGAACGCGAAGGCACGACGACGGTCGCCCCACGCGCGAGGAAAGCACGCACGGTCGCCGAACCAATAATTCCAGCACCGCCGGCAACTAATGCAACGAGATCTTTTAGTGTCTCCATCCAAGGAACTCAAGGAAGAACTTTGAGCATGCGCGCGTATGACATTCCTCTCTTGACGTCACTGATCCGCAATGGATTCGTGCATGTGTACGGTACGCACGAATGTACCATACGCAATGGATTCGCAATGCTATTTGTCGATGGTCCCGATCGACGTCGTCTTGGTTCTCGATCTGTCGCCCTCCATCTTCAACCTTATCGCGCTCGTCTCGATTCTCATCTCTCGACTGTTCGCTTTCTATGCATTCTGGACAATCGATCACGTATCTGCTACGAAATAACCTGAAATCGTCGTCCAAGGTGCCTCGGACAGTGCGTTCACGCATTCGAAGCGATTCCTGCAGCGAAATGCAGGCGAGAGAACGTGTTCCCCACTAACGTAATAATTATTGTGCTCTATCTATCGAGTCTCTCCCCAGAACTAAAATTTCACGAAAATATACGGCTCGATATAAAGCGAATCCTCTAGAATCGATCGAGTTCGCCGCGTTCTTTTCGAAAAGGCAACTCGATCGAAGGCGTTTGAACGTTTTTGGTCGCGCTTCGTCGCGTTTTCGTCGCGTTTCGTCAACGTAAACGAAAACGTAGACGTCACATCCGGCTATACCATGCAGGCGTGCACGTGTTCGTCTCTTGTTCCCCTTTTCTTTTGGGACAAACGCTGCACGCGCACGAGCACTCCTATTATTACCTTTTTTGGTTGCGCGTAGAGGTGCAAAAAGCAACACTGTCTCTCGTGACATCGTTGCGGTTAATGACGCACACCCATCGTCCAATGAGAGAAGAGTCCGCGTCATCGTTCGTGCACGAACTAAATAAAGTCGTGCAGGACGCTCTTCCTCTTTACGTAACCCCGTCGCTTGAGAACTCGCTCGTACGTTCTTTGAGTCGTTGGAAGACAGGGAGCCAGAGGGGCCATCGATTCGACCGACTCATTCGTCCTGGAGCAACGATCTGGAAGCGATTAGAGGCACAATCCTAAGACCTCTAGGGGCTTCCTGATCGGAGTGCCGCCGTCTTTTCGACGGTGGAGCGCTTCAACTCGCTCCGTTTCACCGTAGATTTATTCTACGGTGTAATACGGGACAGCGTCGGCGTTGGCCGGCTCTCCTCCACGTCGAGCACATTACTTGCGGGCCTCTTCGGCGGTGGCGATAGCCGTCTCCCAAGGGGGCAACGAACCTCGGAGGCTCACTTATGGTGGGTTCTGATCCAATTCATGCCGTTGGTGAGGGTCGGCTGGGTTGCGAAGCGTCTGGACCTCCACGTGGTGCGACCTGGGTCATGCAAACACAGACGCGCTCTTCTTTCGTCTTTTTCGGGTAAGTACGTTGCTTCGATGAACGGATACTGGCCTCTTGTTTTTAGGTATTCGTTCTCAAGCGGTGGCAGCGACGAACTTCATTTTGCTATCCAATCAGGTGTCGGTTAGAGGCGTCACTTTGTGTCTCTGCTTTTTTCACTGCCGGGAACTTCGCTTTGCGACACAGACAATATCGCGCTTTTTTTCTGCAGTACCTTCTTAGATTGGCTCGATTTTAGGCGGAGTAGTTGGGGATCAAGATACCAGCAGTGACATATTCTTTATTGGTGAATGCCAAGACTTTTGCATACACTAACTAGACAGCGGAAAAGCTAGACTTTGCTTCCTTTTCGATGGATGGCAATCGAAGGTATTATGGATCGCACATTTACTGCGAAGAACGACGTGTACTAGAATGTTCAATTAATGTCAATATTTCCTCTATACTTCTGTCTCTATAGGTGGTCTTTCGGCGTAACATTGTGGGAAATCTATACGATTGGTTTGCGGAATTTGACACGGATTTCTAATAATACTAAGTTTCTGGCTCTGCAGGAGCGTTTCTTTACACACTTATTCCTACAGAAACTCTTCTGTCACACGTTTCAAACGGCAATCGTCTGGAGCAGCCTGAGACCCGTAAAGACTCAGTGTGAGTCAAAATGTGACGCGGCGTTTTTTATAAGACGTGAAATCCGGGTTGTAATGTTTAGGTACCGCTTGATGCTCACCTGCTGGAAAACAGATCCCGAAGATGGACCAACTTTCGAAAGCCTGTCGAAGACACTCGGACGCTTGCTAGGGGAGGAGAATCCCGATGAGCTTTACTTGGACCTTCATCATATTTCCGTAGAAGGTACAGGGGACACAGAGGAAGACATTCTATCTTACACAACTGAAGATAATGAACACGCAATGGATGAACCGGCACACTGAAAACCCTCTAAGCATAAGGAAATTGTCAGAAGAGGGCAATCTTTCATTTTATATACACTGTAGCGTCTCACCTGCTTCTTCTCACGTTTTAATGTTTGATTGTACTAGTCTCTAAGGGTTCTCTCTCTTTTAGTTCTGTTTAATGATATGTATGGGAAACTGATTGTCATTTCGCAAGAAAAAGACAGTTATCGAATTTACTGCAACAACTGCGGAATAAAAAAATTCTAAGTCCTTTGGAAATGGATAAATATTACTTCCATGCGCTCATGTTTGACGTGGCCAGTTAGTCGAGTGGTTAGGCCGGTTACCGTAACAGACAGACCCGTATGTGCAGTAGGTACAGTAGGTAGGCCTCTAGAGTTATTGGGTTCGAAACTCGGTCACGACAGAAGACTGTTCAGGAGAACTTGTATAAAACTGGTCTCGGTTATACGGTCCGTATGTGAAATCAGTAAAATTTGAGTTGAAAATTAGTAAATAAGTTAAAAACAGTTATTTTATTTTTCAAAATATTCATTTCAAAATAATTGAAATGTTTCAAAATTTTGCTAAATGCAGATTTCATAATAGTTACGGCAACGTCATAATGTTCTTTTACGGAAATAATTAAGTGTATGATGACTATTCGGACAAAATGACAAAATGGGAGTGTTTTAAACGATCACGCCTACGCATTTAAACGGCACGCCCACGCTTTTAAAGTAACGCCAACGCTTTTGTGCAGCGCCCACGAGAGAAAGAAAGCTAAGGGTTTATACTCAGAGAATATGTCGCGGACTATATCTAAGAGATTTGTCGCATCTCTGAACACTTCATATGACCCTAACCCTAGAATTTTCTCTACCTCCCAAATATTTCAAAGGAAGGTAGTATCAAAGGAGAAATTTTGTCGTACGCTTATTGTTTTCCATAGAGATAATGAACACACACACACACACACACACACACACACACACACACACACACACACACACACACACACACACACACACACACACACACACACACACACACAGATGGTTTTCTAAAGTTGCTTGCGAAGCAGCCTTTTTGCCAGTCATTCCTCTTTAGCTAAAGTTCTTCGCTTTCCATTTCCATCACAGCGACTGAATAACTAGGTGGCGGAGTGCTAATTTCCATTTCTCCAATTTTGCTTTCGTAGTTGCCCGTATTGTCTGATTCCCTTTCATTTACATTCAGAACACGTTTACGTTGAATTTTGAATCGAATAAAGACAAGTGCAATGATTGTAAGAAGAATTCCAATTGCTCCTAGCACAACATACAACACGATAGGTTTATTTTTGATACCAGACTGTAGTGGTGGCAGAGATGAAATCAATTGCGAAGTAGGAGGTACATTCGTAAGACCTGGAAGTTTAATTGTACAGCTTCGGACAACGCTTCTAAGAGTATGAGAAAATCTTACCATCAGGACAAGGGCACAGAAACCGGACTTCGTAATTGTAGCACATTTGTCCACTCGGCTGGTTCTTGTTTATGCATACAAGACCCAAAGCTGGTGTGCAAAATAGTTTTTGCCCTGTTTTCAGTGCCGCTTGATCTACGTAAACTAAACGGTTTTACTTTCACATTGTTATAATGACGATCACCCAACGGTTTGAAGTTCTGCGGCATTGCACAGAGCCAGGACGGTCGCAGATAGGGCGAGAAAATAAGTCACGCTGCTCATAATCTCCAGTGCCTCCAGGACCGTCTCTGTCAAGCCACGCTGTCCAACATCCAAAGCCTAAGCAACGCCTGGATCATACATAATCTAATAGAGCAAATGCCATACGCAAGTCAAACGGAGGTTTTGTTGGAGCTAGGTTCGTAAACATTAGTTTGATTTCTACAAACTGTGCTGGAGCCTACCGTCAACGTAGTTGCAGGGACAGAGAAACTTTACTTCGTAGTCGAGACACGTTTTACCCCAATCCTGGTCAGAATTGACGCAGAAGAACCCTACCGATGGCGAGCAGGTCAATTTTCTTCCGGTCAACTTGGCATCTATGTCTGGGTATGGACAGAACTGAGACTTCATAAGTCGGCTTTATTCTGCTGTGTTACGAGTGTGAACTGTTCTGCAACGAACTGCTTCGGGTTGCTTGCATACTTTGTATCCTGCATTGCGAAGAGTTTCTAATTTTTCATAATCCCCAGTCCACCCTGGGTTATCAATGTTGAACCATACTGTCCAACATTCTAAATTTCCAATCATAGCAACTACATTTTTTATCTGATGAACAGTTGACCTTACTTAGAACGGGAGTAGGAGTTGTTGGTAGAAGTGGCAACGAAGTAGCTGTCTGAATTTCTGATGGTCGAACCTCAACACTGACTAGAATTTGTAACACGTCGAAAGTTACTAAGACAGCCTCTATATGTTCGTTGCTTACAAGACAGTGTCGGATTGTTTAGTGGAGAAGATTCTGTAGAAATAGAGTCGGTCAAGTTTTGAAATAAATCTGCATGAAAAAAGCCCATCATTACGCAGTTCAAAATAATCGATAAACGAGCCTTTGTAATTAGGACAAGGGCACAGAAACCGGACTTCGTAATTGTAGCACATTCCACCATTAGGTTGGTTCTTGTTTATGCATACCAGTCCCATAGCTGGTGTGCAAAATAGATTTTGGCCTGTTTTCAGTGCTTCTTGATCTACATAAAAAGAACGTTTCTTTTCACATTGTTACAATGACAATGACCCAACGATTGGATGTCCTGCGGCATTGTACAGCGCCGGGACGGTCGCAGATAGGGCGAGAAAACAAGTTACGCTGCTCATAATCTCCAGTGCCTCCAGGACCGTCTCTGTCGAGCCACGCTGTCCAACATCCCAAGCCTAAACGCCTGGATCATACATAATCTTATAGAGCAAATGCCATACGCAAGTCAAACGGAGGCTTTGTTGGAGCTAGGTTCGTAAACATTAGTTTCATTATTACAAACATTGCTTGAGCCTACCGTCAACGTAGTTGCAGGGACAGAGAAACTTTACTTCGTAGTCGAGACACGTTTTACCCCAATCCTGGTCAGAATTGACGCAGAAGAACCCTACCGATGGCGAGCAGGTCAATTTTCTTCCGGTCAACTTGGCATCTATGTCTGGGTATGGACAGAACTGAGACTTCATAAGTCGGCTTTATTCTGCTGTGTTACGAGTGTGAACTGTTCTGCAACGAACTGCTTCGGGTTGCTTGCATACTTTGTATCCTGCATTGCGAAGAGTTTCTAATTTTTCATAATCCCCTGTCCACCCGGGGTTATCAATATTGAACCAATCTGTCCAACATTCTAAATTTCCAATCATACCAACTACATTTACTATCAGATGAACAGTTGACTTTACTTAGAACGGGAGTAGGAGTTGTCCGCAGAAGTGGCAACATAGTAGCTATTGTCTGAATTTCTGATGGCCGAACTTCAACACTGACGGATGTCTTGAAGGTCACAGCCGTCTACGCCAAAATATAAACCAATATTTTTCATAGGGCCTTGTACCGCGAAAGATGAAGATGAAGCTGTCAGTTTGTTACTTGTAGTTACAACGTCTGATTTTCTTGCTAAATGCGGCAAAGAGCAGAAATGCCTTAAATAACTCGAGAAACTCACTTCCTTTACCGAGAGAACTTAAAAGAGAAGATGACATAATGGCGTTGGAAGGCAGAAGTGATTCATTTTTAGCTGTAGAATTTGTAACACGTCGAAAGTTACTAAGACAGCCTCTATATGTTCGTTGCTTACAAGACAGTCTCAGATTGTTTAGTGGAGAAGATTCTGTAGAAATAGAGTCGGTCAAGTTTTGAAATAAATCTGCATGAAAAACGCCCATCATTACTGCAGTTAAAAAAATCGATGAACAAGCCTTTGTAATTAGGACAAGGGCACAGAAACCGGACTTCGTAATTGTAGCACATTCCACCATTAGGTTGGTTCTTGTTTATGCATACCAGTCCCATAGCTGGTGAGCAAAATAGATTTTGGCCTGTTTTCAGTGCTTCTTGATCTACACAAAAGAACGTTTCTTTACACATTGTTACAATGACAATGACCCAACGATTGGATGCCCTGCGGCATTGTACAGCGCCGGGACGGTCACAGATAGGGCGAGAAAATAAGTTACGCTGCTCATAATCTCCAGTGCCTCCAGGACCGTCTCTGTCGAGCCACGCTGTCCAACATCCCAAGCCTAAACGCCTGGATCTTACATAATCAAAAAAAAAGCAAATGCCGTACGTAAGTCAAACGGAGGTTTTGTTGGAGCTAGGCGAGTAAACGTTAGTTTGATTACGATAAACTTTGCTTGAGCCTACCGTCAACGTAGTCGCAGGGACAGAGAAACTTTACTTCATAGTCGAGGCACGTTTTACCCCAATCCTGGTCAGAATTGACGCAGAAGAACCCTACCGATGGCGAGCAGGTCAATTTTCTTCCGGTCAACTTGGCATCTATGTCTGAGCATGGACGGAATGGGGACTTATAACTCGGTTTGATTCTGTTTTGTTACGAGTTTGAACAGTTCTGCAGCGAACTGCATCAGGTTGCTTGCATACTTTGTATCCTGATCTGCGAAGGGTGTCTAACTTTTCGTAATCTCCAGTCCAACCTGGGTTATCAATGTTGAACCAATCTGTCCAACATTCTAAATTCCCAGACGCTACAACTACATTTATTGTCTGATAAATTTTTGACCGTACTTAAAGCGGGAGTAGGCGTTGTCGGTATATGTGTCAAGGATATAGTTGATGCCTGAATTTCTGATAGTCGTATTTCTGCTCCAAAGGATGTCTGGATGTTTACAGTCGTCTACACAGAAATTGAAATAGATGTCTAATTCAGTTTCTCTCACCGTCATAGGTGAAGGTGAAACAGTGATTTGGTTACTAGTAGATACAATGCCAGATATCCCTGCTGGTTGAAGTGTAGGAACTGGCGTACTTCTCAAGCTAGAGAACGCTCCTGAATGCGGAGATAAGGTTCTTGAGGAACACGTATCTTGAATCATTCAAAATGATTGACAACAGTCAATTGAGCATTATTACAAGTTTACCTGTCAAGCGCGATATCTTAGCAATAAGAGGTTCTCCTGCAGTTCCTTCACGCACAGCCCTTATATGTACCAAGACCTGCTTTGCTGCACCGTGAAGACTGAGACTCGCTTTAACGTCCTTCACAGTGAGACTGATGTTTTTCCGGTCTGCACCAAAGTGGCCTTCCGGAGCATAGTCAACTCGATAGGTTACTTGTGGAAGACCAGAAACTGCATTCCAATAAATATGCAGATAGCACCCGGTGATTTCCGTGACGCCAAATACCGTAGATCTGCGCGGTTCTACCGTAAGAAATGAACGGGATATCAAACATGCAGGAACAACGCGAGAGTTGATACTACTTGAATTAGGCGGCTGTTTTGAAATGCTGACGTCTAGAGAAATTTTCGATGATGGGTATGGACCCCAATTTCGGCCGAACAAAACATACTGCCCGTTGGAAGACTGGTTTTTGTATTCGGCGTAAGAAGTGAAGGATTCTACTGAACTGTGTAAACCTCCACCAGAAACAGGAAAGAAATCGATTGTGTTGGAAAGAATTTTGTCCGCCTCGTTATGACAAGTCCCATTCTCACAGCTGTTCGCATCCCAAAAAACAACCGTCAGATTGGTATCATCATCACCATAGAAGTGATCATTGCGAACAGTGAAGTAGAAGCCCACCCAAGACGGAGCGGACCTTGGAGCTACCAGAAATAGAATACCGCAATGAAATTATATAGTGTAACTAGTTTAAACCGTTTGGATAGGTTTCAATGGTCGTCTCGTAGGTGTGCCCTTGAGCACCCGTTGGTTTAACGTAGGCCCATTGAAAGACGTAAACTGTCATTGGCTGAAGGTCTGCTGCAGTCACGACATTAGGAAAAGTGACTGATGCATCGTAAATCTCCGCAATGGTCGTCCATGGATCTTCAGATCCGGCTGGCCGTTGGCGCAGAATATACACTACAGCACCAGTCACTCTGCAATATGCAGAACGAAAGCGAAGCGTTATTGACACGTTGGTTTTAGATTCGTCGTAGAAACAAGTGTTTTCTAAAGCAAAGTATGTTTGGTCGCGAAAATCATCATTCACCGGTTTCACCTTCGGTAGTCAAAGTCACCCAGCTGGTGTGCCCTACGGTCTTGTTACTGGCGTTGTCGCCGCCTTTACTGCAGGCAATTTTGGTTGGGGAGTGTGGCGACGCTTCGTCCCACATTTGCACTCGAAGGTAGTTCTTGCCCACGTAAAATCCGACTTCGGGTTTGATTTTTGCGTGGGTCAAATCAATGACGGAAGGGGACCTCTTCGGAAAGAAAGCAAGCCAAGAAGCCTGGAAATTGGTTTCATTCGTTCGGTTGCAGAAGAACGTGAGAGACGTGTTAGTGGCTAAACTGCCACTCTTTGGATAAGCGTCAAAGCCGTCGCCTTTCGCTCGCACGTAAAGAACGACGCTTTTGCCTTCTACGGAAACGAGGATTCACCCATTGTTTACATCGCAATGACCCACCAACCGTTGTAGCAAAAAACTTGCAACAGAACTATTGCCACTTTGAGAGCGTCAACGTCCATATAGACGAGAAAGAATCAAACGAGAGAGCGGATCAGATTGGCTTTCAAAATCCGCCTACCGGAACTAACCAATAAAAGAAATCCCCGTAGGAAGTTTGGGGGGTGTTATGGGCGTGTTAGGAAGAAAGTACGAGTTACAAGTCCGAGTTACTCGGCGACTAAATCCATACCTATTCCCTTTTTCTGAAGTTATCGCGTCGCTTCTCAGTGTGCTACATTTGCAGCGCTAGGTGCTCTCTTACTATCTCGTTGTTAAGAGCCAATTGCAAGTCCTAAAAAATAGTACATTGCCGGTGATTGTGAGAGCTTAGCGAAACGGAGAAAGTGCGCTAAAACGCGGTTGTCTTATAAGTGCTATTTTAGCTGTTGAAAGCTGCCTGGCTATTGCAGTCCCAACGTCACCTTACGCTGTTCAACGATGACACGTTTGTCAAGGACGATTACATAAATTTTCATAACGCGTTCTCCTGTTGCTGCAGGACAAACGCCTAGAAAGAAAACTCGATATATAGTCTCAGCCGGTTTCAATAAAGCCTGAAGTACTAGCTCCATCTACTGGAACAAAATGCAACCAAACACAGACGAACACGGTAAAGCATACGGACTTCATCTGAATAAGAGATTTGAGGATGACGAGTTGGAGGTCCCATGTAATCTTGAGTATGTAAAGAACACTCGTCACTATTACACGACTTTTAAAGAGCAGGACCTTCGAGCCTTAAAAGAAATTGAGATCTAGCAAAATTGCTAAACAATTAATTCTGAACTACCGGTATACATTGGTAAAAATCATTGAAAAATTTTCCGCCGCCGTTCACGACATCGATGTCCTGGAAAATAAAATGGCCTATTCTGACGCAGATAGTGTCGAAATTTTACCCAGAAACAGAAGTGATGCTGAATGCACTACAGCATCGCTTACTGCTGCACGTCGAGCTGCTCTCTAGCATTACGAAAAGTGTTCTGAAAAAGAAATTTAGTGTCAAGGCTTTCCTGACATCGTTTCTCGAACCATTCGACGCCATTTCGTCATGCAAACACGTCGAAAAGACATCTAGCGATAAGAGAGTTACACGAATGGCGCGCGCTTGGAAGCCAGTAACTATCTGACCAGCCAACAAAAGGGAAAAGACGAGTAAAAATTCCGTCGCCCTCCAGGGCCCCTGGTCGCCCTCCATCTTGAACCTTAGCGCGCTCGTCTCGATTCTCTTCTGTCGACTGTTCGATTTCTATGCATTCTGGACAATCGATTACGTATTCGCTACCAAGGAATATTCGAAATGACCTGAAATCGTCGTCCAAGTGCCTCGGACGTACAGTCGTTCACGCATTCGAAGCGATTCCTGCAGTGAAATGCAGGTGAGAGAACGCGTTCCTCTCCATTCCCACGAGCAAATACGTGCTCTTTCTATCGACTGTGCTCCCCAGAACTAAAATAGCACGAAGCTACGGCTCAATATATCGCGAATCCTCTAGAGTCGATCGAGTTCGGCGCGTTCTTTTCGAAAAGGCCACTCGATCGAAGGCGTTTGAACGTTTTTGGTCGCGCTTCGTCGCGTCTTCGTCGCGTTTCGTCAAAGTGAACGAAAACGCGTAGACGTCACATCCGGCTATGCCATGCACGCGTGCACGTGTTCGTCTCTTGTTTCCACTTTTCTTTTGGGACAAACGCTGCACGCGCACGATCACTCCTATTATTACCTTTTTTGGTTGCGCGTAGAGGTGCAAAAAGCAACGCTGTCTCTCGTGAGATCGTTGCGGTTAATGACGCCCCATCGGAAAAGAGTCCGCGTCATCGTTCGTGCACGAGCTACATAAAATCGTGCACGACGATCTCCCTCTTTACGTAACCCCGTCGCTTGAGAACTCGCTCGTACGTTCTGTGAGTCGTTGGAAGACAGGGAGTTAGAGGGGCCATCGATTCGACCGACGCAATCGTCCTGGAGGAACGATCTGGAAGTGATTAGAGGCGCAACCCTAAGACCTCTAGGGGCTTCCGGATCGGAGTGCCGCCGTCTTTTCGACGGTGGAGCGCTTCTCGCTCCGTTTCGCAGTAGATTTATTCTACGGTGTAATACGGGACAGCGTCGACGTTGTCCGGTTCTCTTCCACGTCGAGCACATTACTTGCGGGCCTCTTCGGCGGTGGTGATAGCCGTCTCCCGAGGGGGCGACGAACCTCGGAGGCTCACTTATGGTGGGTTCTGATCCAATTCATGCCGTTGGTGAGGGTCGGCTGGGTTGCGAAGCGTCTGGACCTCCACGTGGTGCGACCTGGGTCACGCAAACTCAGACGCGCTCTTCTTTCGTCTTTTTCGGGTAAGTACGTTGCTTCGATGAATGGATACTGGCCTCGTGTTTTTAGATATTTGCTCTGAAGCGGTGGCAGCGAAGAACTTCATTTTGCTATCCGATCAGGTGTCGGTTAGAGGTGTCACTTTGCGTCTCTTCTTTTTTCACTGCCGGGAACTTTGCCTTGCGACACAGACAATCGTGCGCTGTATTTCTGCCGTACGTTCTTAGATTGACTCGATTTTTAGTAGATATGCATATAACCGGGATTTTCTTCTCACGTGCGCCTATCGTTTTCTACTCCAGCTGCAAAGCCAATTAGATTGACGCAAACCGGGCCGACCGCTTTTCAAGTTCTGTTTGCTTGTTGGCCATCGATGCATTGTTACTCTTTCTCCCTAAAGTGCAGGCTTTTTGTGCATCATATTAGAAATAAATAATTTAATATTTAGGCTCGTATAGCATTGCTAGACCGTTGACTGGATCTGAGAAACGAAATCATGTTTTACGCGATTGATACATCTAACCTACAAGAAACAGCCGAAACCGACACAAAGAAGATGCTTTGCTTATACGCTTTCGGAGATTGCGGAGACTCGGTCGAACTAAAGAAGAAATCTACCCAAAATAATTGTGATTGTTCAGGATTTTCAGATTTCCAGAGTCAGACTAACTTCAAACCATTGCTAGGCATCTTTTCATCCTGCTTACGAGCTCCTAATTTTCCGTTGCCATTTATTATGTCTTCTTACATAAACAACAGTAACGAGACAGTCTGTTCAATGGACTTTCTACCCACTAAAAGTCCATGTTTGCAAACTTGCGGCATGCACTGCTCCCCTTTGTGTAACCAACCGGGAAGTTCAAAAGGCGCAAAATTTTTTTACATCGTATTTTACATAACAATTGCGCTATACTGGATTTGCATTGCGGTGCTGTTTATCACTTGGCTTAAGCTAAGAAAATTGTAAACGAAAAGCTTCAAAAAATTAATAACGTTTCAGTAACGTTTGCCATTTTATTTAGAGCCAGTAATCCGGCTCAAACCGGATTGTCTTTCTGCTTGCCACTCAGAGTTATCTGTAATTTTCGATTAAATATAGAATATGCGTTGATTATCTGCCATGTAATTACTAGATATTGCTCTAAGCATGACTTTCATTTTTGTCAAAGACTATATACTGTAGGACCAATAACCGGTTTGAATCTATGTACAATCCGACAAACCTCTGCCTTATGCAAGGAATATTGGCATTGCTAATAATTGACGAGAAAACACACATTAAATCGATTTAGGATATCTCGCCCAATTTGGGATACTCTGGTTTGTCTTTTCCTGGCTAAACTCTGTGATCAATGCACTAGTAACCGTGTGGAGCCTCGAAAGGTTTAGCGAGAAACGTAGAAAAGCACTTTTCTTCTTTCAGATAACCCTATCAATAATCGCACCGGGAGGGCTTGTCGCCTTCGCCTTACTACGTCATATTCGCTACTCTGGGACGAATGTTTACAGCATGTTCTGCGTACCTACAATCTACAGGTTTTTTTACACCTACACATTGCCGGTCAATGGCATTGTTTTCTGTGGAACAATAGTTTCGGCTATTGTTATGTACAATTTCTATCAGGTAAGTATAGTTTCCATTATTGAGATTAGGCAGTATAGCTACCGGTTTCTTTTCTAAGGCAAAAAAGTCTGCCTTTTTTCAGTACTCCCCCGACAGTAGTCAGAAAACCTTTGAAGCTTACTCGTTGGTTCAAAAGAGATTCTTCTCTCTGTCAATTCTAATATCTCTTTGTTTCGCCTCATTTGCAATTGTTTCTATAATTTATGCGCGAACATCTATTCCGCGTCTAGGAAAAGCTTTGAGCTCGCAAAAATGCTCTAACGAGTCCCAACGGTGCAGATCTGACTTTCAGGAACCAACTCAAGCCTCCCTTGCACCAATAGCCGGCTGCTTACTTTTTTGGCTTTGTGCGGCTGCTGTGGTGGCTTATGCCCTCATACCTAAGGCAGCCAGAGCCTACTGGCTGCAACTGTGGCGAAAATGCAAACGACGAAATAGGAGCGTACGTTCAGATAATACCACCGAAAGCTCGACAGGAAGAACACGTCTATTCTCCTCCTCAAGCGAATACAGTGTAGAGAGCAGTACGTAATTTGCCAGTATTCGAACATGCATGCATGGTACCGTGGATTATGAGAAAAATACGCTTATTCACTTCGCCTTGTTACGAGTCATGTCTGGATATCCAGTGCCGCGTACAGCCGTCGATCATGGTCAGTTGAGTGACTTTAGTGCGCCTGAATCAATAGGATTTGGGTTGTCGTCCACCAACATGTATTGCACTATTTAATGAATTGACACCGATCCTTCTTCATTAATTAAGGCAGTGGGAACGGCTATTTAAAATACCAATAATGGAACATTTTAAAATGCATTCTGCTCTTCGAAGAATGCTTACTCAAAGGATCTTCTTTCGGGGAATTTAATTAACATCTACTGACCACCACTAAGGCATCCCACGAAAATGAATAATTGGAATTAAATATGCAGGTTCCAGCTTTGGACCGAGTCAAAATCATTGAAGCTTCCAGCTAAATACCCATACCTTCTCCATGATTCCTCCTGACACGATTCTCAGAATCAATCTCTACGTTTGAATGTTTCCAATTGAATTGGTGCAGTGCCTGCGTCTCTTCGCGAAATCTGAACCGTCTTCTATGCTGCATTAAAATCGTTCCTAATCGCCCTTAGCCGTGCTTTTGACCTATAGACGTCAATTTGCCCTAACCCGCATAGCTTCGCTACGGCTCACGTGTTTCTGAGAGATAATTAAAGATTTTCTCGTGTTAGATGAGTTCCGTAGTTCGTATTTCAAAGCCTCGCGTCGGTCTAGGTGCTCCTGATCGACTTCAAACATGAAATTTGGCGAGCGGTGATGGCGCACGTGATCGGTTGAGGAAAAACTTATTGAGCGTGCTTCTCGTGATGGCGGTGATAAGCGAGCTAACAGAGCATAATGTATTACAAAGCACATGACATGGAAAAGAGAAAGGATACAAAAGCCTTCATAAAACAAACACGCGGACACTAATCAATCACCACTAATAGAGTTTTTGATGCCACGTAGCCAGATCTTCCCTCTTGGCAATGCGGACTAACTCCTCCTCAACGGCGAGTCCCTTGGGAGTAGCAAGATCAGCGACAACCCTTCCGCATTCATCAGCCAACTCACGATTTTCCTTCGTGACGAGAACACCGAGACGAAATTCATTGACACGAACCGGCTTCTCTTTCATCTCTTCGCGAGCGACCATGACAAGGCCGTACATGGCCCCTTGATTGATGCACAAAAATCCAACGGACTTCATGAACATACGTTCACCAAGGAGACCGGTTACGTATGTAAAAGTGGCACCCTCTGTATCGGCGATTTTTGGGAGAAGTTGCGAGCTGAAGATGAAGTGAGATCGAGATCCGCTTTCAACTTTTATTCATACAATAAGAAATTATAAATTTTTTCGTGACCTGCTCAACTTACACACTTCATCCCATTCAGACACCGGTTGGCCTTTGTCTGGCCTTTCATCCAAAAACCGCCCAATGAGCTGACCACGTGATTCACTTTAAGATTCTTTTCGTCAAGAAATTTGATTATTTGATCCACGCCGCTTGGAGTTGCAGCTGAAGCTACCACAGTGAGCAAACGAGACCTCTCATCTACATGAAAACACGTGAGAAAACGGACACTGCATGAAGTCACGTGAGCCACATACGACCTCTCTACTATATGCGCTCTCGCGGAAAAGGCTCAACGCTAATAATCGCAAACGTTGCTTTAAGATACCTACTTTCGTACACAGTGGCGATGAGATCGTCTAATCGTGGTTGCGAACGCGAAGGCACGACGACGGTCGCCCCAAGCGCGAGGAAAGCACGCACGGTCGCGAACCAATAATTCCAGCACCGCCGGCAACTAATGCAACGAGATCTTTCAGTGTCTCCATCAAAGAATGCGAGAGGATATGGCAAAAACTATGAGCATGCGTGCATTTGACATTCCTCTCCTGACGTCACTGATTCGTCCAGATCTCCTACTCCCAAGTCGATCGATTGTCCGAATTCCTTCGCAATGCCATTTGCTGAATGTCTCGATCGACGTCGTCTTGGCTCACGATCTGTAGAGTCGTTCCGGTACTTTCGGACGGCATGTAGGGGAGGGGCGCCAAACTGCACCGACCTCAAAAATCGTCGGTTTTTGTCGAGCAATCTTGTTTCGACTTCCCTCTTTTTGGCCTCGCTAAACCGGCAGAGTCAGCGCTTTCGAATGCACCTAGCCTTGACCGCGTGCGTTGCTCTGACGATGTTTAGGGGCCCTTCGAAGTCGATTACAGGAAACCACGTGCGATCATCAAGGTCTCCTAAATACCGGACACGTAATATCTCCTGAAATAAGAGGTTACTAAATACAACCAGACTCTAATCTGGGGTAAAATTTATCGCTGAATCCATTGGTGCTAATGGTTCTTCTCTCAGATGCATTTCTACTGCTCAAAACGGACTCAAAAGGCGCGATCGAGGTCCTTCATCCAAGCAAAAACCTTTCCAACATCGCTGTTTTTGTTCAGAACAGTACCAGATCGTGTATAAATCTGTAAGAACTGTTCGCGAAGGTATTGGCGGTGAAACCATAGCTGGAAGACCTCATTTTCGCATCCAAAACGACTTTTTGCGAATCGTCATGAAAATCCTGAAATCGAACTAAGCAAATATTACAGCAGAGCAATACGTCATTCTTCTACGCTTGTGTTCTTGACAATTTTGTGTTACTTTCAGATGATTTTGTCAAGTTTTGGTATGCAGGGTGCTTTGCTTCAGCAAGACGAACCATCACTGTCTTTTTCCTCGATTGCTTCGACGTAATAGCTTGGTTTAACCTTTCTAAGCTGTTTTTATTCAAACTAGCGAAAAGGCGGGACAAATGACTGATAAGGTTACTTTTCGTCGGCCAGGTGTATAAAGGATTCGCTCTGAAGCATAGTGATTTTCTGACTGGAGAGCTGCAAAACCTTCATCTAGCTCTCCAGAGGCAGAAAGGTGAAAAAACTGCATGATACGTCGAAGCAATGGACGAAAAAGACAGTGCTGGTTCGTCTCGCTGAAGCAAAGCACCCTGCATGCCAAAACTTGACAAAATCATCTGAAAGTAACACAAAATTGTCAAGAACACAAGCGTAGAAGAATGACGTATTGCTCTGCTGTAATATTTGCTTAGTTCGATTTCAGGATTTTCATGACGATTCGCAAAAAGTCGTTTTGGATGCGAAAATGAGGTATTTCAGATACGGTTTCACCGCCAATACCTTCGCGAACAGTTCTAACAGAATTATACACAATCTGGTACTGTTCTGAACAAAAACAGCGATGTTGGAAAGGTTTTTGCTTGGATGAAGGACCTCGATCGCGCCTTTTGAGTCCGTTTTGAGCAGTAGAAATGCATCTGAGAGAAGAACCATTAGCACCAATGGATTCAGCAATAAATTTTACCCCAGGTTAGAGTCTGGTTGTATTTAGTAGCCTCTTATTTCAGGAGATATTACGTGTCCGGTATTTAGGAGACCTTGTTGATCGCACGTGATTTCCTGTAATCGACTTCGAAGGGCTCCTAAGCATCGTCAGAGCAACGCACGCGGTCAAGGCTAGGTGCATTCGAAAGCGCTGACTCTGCCGGTTTAGCGAGGCCAAAAAGAGGGAAGTCGAAACAAACTTGCTCGACAAAAACCGACGATGTTTGCGGTCGGTGCGGTTTGTCGGGGACTTAGGTGCCCCTCCCCTAGATCGGACAGTTCGTGTGTGAGTTGGAGACGGTAGATCCAAACCGCTTTTGGCTGATCTTCTTTCTTGTTCTCTTAGAGATTGCTCACTAAAGTTTCGGCTGGATCGAAAGAGCCATCGCCAGATGACACGCCATTATTCGAGCAAGGTCAGTAACACGTACTTTCGGACACCCACATGCGATACGGACAAAGCGATTTTCTTCAAGATAATCACGAGAAAATAGGAAAAGTTATATACCGTTGGAAAGCTCTTTCTTTGCTCTTTCATCCTATATTAATTATTTAATTAAATTTGCTCTCTCGATAACGGTAAGTTCTGTCCTAGGAAAACTATATATCGTTCGAAAGCGTAAACACTGCTCTATCGAACGCCGTTGACATTTTGTAGATAGGCCTAACGGCTGCCGAGAAAATCGCATTTGAATAGAGCCGCCTCGGGTATCAAAAGTGTCGGACACTCGTTTTTACTTTTCAAGTGAATCTTTAGATCAGTCGCGTGTTAGAGGAAAACAAGGATCACTAAGCACTCCAAAATAACAGAAGAGACTCTCAGAAACGGCCCCAAGCATGGAAACGTAACAATCAGGCTCTCAAGAACGACTTTAGGCATTCAAAACAAAAGGTGAGGCTCCCTAAACCCGCCTTAGGTCATTCAAATGAAGCTAAGAGCTCTTGGAGGCGATCTCAGATGTCTTTGTACAGTCGAAATCACACTAGTTTCTTCTCCCGCTTCCTCTAATATAGTATTCACGAGTGGTCTTTCCGTTGCTTTCTCAGGCTTTTGCCTTGCATTGCCCGCCTTTGGGCTTCTTTTCTATGTCGCCTTTCTTATCTAGATTTTTCTCTTTTATTCTTTTTTTCATGTTGGCCTCGCTTTGTCATGATTTAATTTTTGCGTTGGCAAACTTCTGTAGGGGTTCTGAAGCTGAAAACATTGAAAAATAAGCTCGAAAAGTGAAGTGACTGCAGCTTCAAGCCCCCAATTAAACCAGCTGGCTGGCTTGCCTGCCTTTAATTAATTGCCCAAATTCTACGGCTCAAATTCTACGGCTTCAGAAAAGAAACAGAAGTCTTCTAAAGCAGGAATAATGAAAAGCCAAGCGAACGTAGAAAAATATAAGCGAATTTTTGAGAAAAGATGACATAGACAGTGCAGAAGTGGCCAGTGTGAAAAACGCAAAAGCTTCAGGAGAAGTATATGAAGGAAAATGAAAGGCTCTAAACGGAAAACGTTGGCAAGGCAAAAAGCCTCTGAAAAGAAACTGTTGATAGAGACAAAGAAAACTGAGGATAGACCACTCGTGACGCGATCTCAAAGGAAGCGAACAGCAATTTTTGACTGTGCAACGACATCTGAGATCGCCTCCAAGAGCTCTTTGCTTCATTTGAATGACCTAAGGCGGGTTTAGGGACCCTCACCTTTTTGTTTTGAATGCCTAAAGTCGTTCTTGAGAGCCTGATTGTTACGTTTCCATGCTTGGGGCCGTTTCTCTGAGTCTCTTCTGTTATTTTGGAGTGCTTAGTGATCCTTGCTTTCCTCTAACACGCGACTGATCTAAAGATTCACTTGAAAAGTAAAAACGAGTGTCCGACTTTTGATACCCGAGGTGGCTCTATTCAAGCGCGATTTTCTCGGCAGCCGTTAGGCCTATCTACAAAATGTCAACGGCGTTCGATAGAGCAGTGTTTACGCTTTCGAACGATATATAGTTTTCCTAGGACAGAACTTACCGTTATCGAGAGAGAGTCTCTGTCCGGATATGATACCTCCGTCCGAGATTAGATTACACCCTAAAAAACAGACAAAGCCGTTTCTCTCCTCTCCTCGGCACGATGCCTTCGGAACTTATCAATCGAAGAGATCCTTATGGCTTAAGCTTGCAGTGAAACCAGCACTGGCTGGCTTCGATTTGCAGAGAAGGCGCAGTGCTGTCCGGGAAACGATAGTGTCCGAGGAATGATACGGGACCTTACACCACATGACGTCAAAGCTCCTCATGAATTCTTCCACGAGTCCGTTTTCTTACAAGATCTCCTTTTTCAAAGCAGATCGATCGTCCGAATACCTTCGAAATGTCCAAAGTCTTCGTTTGTCGATGGAGCTGATCGACGTCGTCTTGGCTCTCGACGACGGCGTCGAAATTCCGGCTCATCGACTCGTCCTCGCCTCAGCGAGCCCATACTTCCGTACGATGTTCAATGTCAATATGCGTGAATGCGGCGAGAGACGTGTTCTCCTTGGCGACGTCGATTCGGCTTCCGTGAAGGCGCTCGTCGATTTTGCCTACACGGGAGAAATTGACGTCATTTCCGATAATGACGTGACACTTTTCTGTGCTGCTCATCGGCTACTCTTTGAGGATGTTGTCGACTATTGCTGCGAGGGGCTGGCTAAGGGCATGAAAAAGTCAAATTGCCTCAGATAGTTGGAGTTTGCTGATCAGTACAATTGCCAGAAGTTGCTCTCTGTTGCCGATCGACACGTCGCTTTTCATATCGTCGATTTGGCAGAGACGGATGAGTTTCGACGTCTGTCACTGGAGCACGTCTCTCGATTGTTGGCCTCGGATGAACTTGCTGTGTCAAGAGAGGAAGAAGTGTTGGACATTGCCGTGAAATGGTTTCAACACGACGAGGACAAACGGAAGTCGACTATGGAAATATTAGCGAAATCAATTCGATTTTCTCTCATTTCAGAGCAGTTCGTTCAGGAATCTGTTCTATCTCATTCGGTGTTTTGTGACAACGAGGATCATTCTAGTCTTATGGTTGAAAAAGTGTCAGCCCCAGAAAGACGCCCGTCTCCGTGTCGACTTGGGAGCAGCAAAGTTCTATTGGCAGTCGGCGGATTCGTTGGTACCGTAACGCAGGAGTGTGCAGCTGATCCCGATGAACTAACTAATACAGTTGAATACTATGATCCTCTGTCGAATGTCTGGAAAGAGTTTCCGTCGATGAATGAAGGCCGGTATAACCCTGGCGTCGTCAACCTAGGCGACAGTGTCTATGCGGTTGGAGGATTTTGGACGCAATCTGTGGAGCGCTATGATAACACAAAATGCCGTTGGGTGGAAGACGTTCCACCCATGAAGGCCAGTCATACTGGAGAAGGAGTTCTTGTTTATGAAGATCGAATCTATGCAATGGATCGTACACCAGAGCAATACAATCCGGTGACGAATACTTTGACGGGTCTCCATCCAATATCAAGGGATGTCGTCGTTACGGGAGTCACCGTTTCGAATGATCAGTTCTATGTTGTCGGTTCTGAGTTTGGGTGTCATTTCACAAGTCAGTGTTCAGGTGACTTCGGTATTTTCAAGTACGATCCCCATGCAGATCGTTGGCTAGACGTCTCTTTCTTCAACTGCAAAGCTCATTGGAGATTTGTATGCTTGTGCGCAGACGGAAACTGCTTGCATTTGTGGCGGGAGATTAAATGCGCTTTTGATCATGTCAGGTTTGACAAACGAAATGGGCAAGTTACTAGTTTTGAAATTCAGAAATGTCCCTCCTTTCTGAGGAGTTTTCACTATTTCTATCAGAATACTTACTGTCTCTCTAATGGAAAGGAGTATAGCGTCGGTGGTGTGATGAAAGGCGAAGGTGGTTCAGCCTTTGACACACGCACCTTCTTTTGGTATGATATGAGCAAGGAAATGGCAGAGTACGCGGAGGGCCCTTGTCTTATAAACAAGCGTTCAAAATGTGGAGTCGCGGCAATTGACAGATGTCTGACTTTCAATCTTTTTTGAATGTATACATTGTGTTTGTATTTCCAACCTTTTCTAGCCAAGATGTGTTTAATGTTAGCTTATTGTATTCTTCTCTAAACACGATCGTTGTTTTTCTGATACAGTATGTTTCATATGAGTTCGTACGTACCATTGGCCCCTTTCTTCGTCGCAGTTCTTCTTTGATATCGCGAAAGATCGAGAGTACATCGTGGGAACTTCGGCGTCGAGGCGCGAAAGCGCATTTTGGTGAGGGAGGCAACTGATCGATTGATGAACGACCAATAAAATCGCAGGAACGAGTTTGGCACGTGCCATTGATGTAAAGAAGCCGTACCTTGCATTTGGCTCCAAACGTGTTCTTTGAACCCCTTTGCACTGTCGGGTGACGGGCGAGGAAAAGGAAGAACCGAAATATATTTTATTAATCTTTCTTCCACGTGGATACGTGCTAATAATACAAATATCTATGTTTATACGTCGTGTGCTTATCCGGGTAATGGTCTGAGAAAAAGCAAACCTTTAGACTGAGTATTTTCGCAAGGCGCGCTTCACTCTAGCGGATTGGCTTTTCAAAGCAGCTTCTCCACGTGCTGGTGCTTTTTCGAAAAAGTGAGGCTCCCTAACGGGTCCCGCGAACAGATTTTCGTATCGACAAGCGTAGGGTAAAGCTCGCGACGCATCTTCATTAATCTGTGTGACGGTACGTCGAAGGCCTACATTTTGACAGGGCTTCGACGCGCCTCGGGTCTTCCCCGTCGCTGTAGAGACGAATTTATCAGTCTCCCTTTCGCAGCCCCTCTCTCGTCCGTCGTATGTCGATTTCTTTACTTCGATCCGCAACGAAAAGCCAGAAGGTTGGTTTCCATATGAGTGGAATTATACGAGCAGGCGATGTTCCCAACTCCCGCTGCGAGCAAAAATTGAGTGGCCCTTGCTGTATTGAACTCCCAAAGGAAGCCTCACCCCATTGTCTCTTTCTGGTCATACATGCACGTTAATTACTTCTTCCCCTCACTAGAGGGAATCATACAAACAGGACTTTGATAGCGTTCGGCCCGGTTTTACGTCAATCTAAGCGGCTATGGAGCTGGAAAACGGTTAAGTGCATGAATTATTTACTACACCACCTAAAATCGAGCCAATCTATGTAGCTACTGCAAAAAAACGCGCGCGATTGCCTGTGTCGCCAGAGAGTGAAAAAAGCAGAGACACAAAGTGACACCATATATAATCCGACAGCTGATCGGATAGCAAAATGAAGTTCTTCGCTGCCACAGCCAAGTATCTAAAAAACACAAAGCCAGTATCCATTCATCGCAACTAGGTACTTACCCGAAAAGCCGAAAGAAGAGCGCGTCTGTGTTTGCATGACCCAGGCCGCACCACGTGGAGGTCCAGACGCTTCGCAATCCAGCTGACCCTCACCAACGGCGTGAATTGGATCAGAACCCAGCATAAGTGAGCCTCCGAGGTTCGATGCCCCCTCGGGAGACGGCTATCGCCACCGCCGAAGAGGCCCGCAAGTAATGTGCTCGACGCGGAGGAGAGCCGGCCAGCGTCGGTCGAATCGATGGCCCCTCTGGCTCCCTGTCATCCAACGACTCACAGAGCGTACGAGCGAGTTCTCAAGCGACGGGGTTACGTAAAGAGGGAGAGCGTCGTGAACGACTTTATGTAGCTCGTGCACGAACGATGACGCAGATTCTTCTCTCATTGGACGATGGGTGTGCGTAATTAACCGCAAACATTGTCACGAGAGACAGCGTTGCTTTTTGCACCTCTACGCGCAACCAAAAAAGAAGTGATCGTGCGCGTGCAGCGTTTGTCCCAAAAGAAAAGGGAAACAAGAGACGAACACGTACACGCGTGCATGGTATAGCCGGATATGACATCTACGCGTTTTCGTTCACGTTGACGAAACGCGACGAAAACGCGACGAAGCGCGACCAAAAACGTTCAAACGCCTTCGATCGAGTTGGCTTTTCGAAAAGAACGCGGCGAACTCGATCGATTCTAGAGGATTCGCGATATATTGAGCCGTAGCCTCGTCTCAGACCCTTTCTCGCTTTCCCGGATGTCCCTCACAAGCGAGAAAGGGTCTGGGATGGTACCGCCCTAATTAACTGTCCCTACGGACAAAACTACTATAAATAGCCTTACTGGTGACGTAGCGTGACGTAGACTTTAGACACTCCTACTCGCGTAGATCTGCGCAATGGACGCTGCAAAGAAGAGGACTCTCTACGAAAGATCGCGAAATGAAGCGGAATCCTGGTAAGCCTCTCTCACTTTTCAAGAGACAGCTGCGATTTAATACTGCAGGCTTCGATCGAATGTTGAGACGGCTTCGATTCAGTCGAAAGCACGTTTCGTCGTCGACATCCATTGCCTTCAACGGAAAACTGCGACCATCTATTCTTCTGAAGACCCAGGCAGTGAAGGTTGAATGTGGCGCCTCTGCGTATATTTTACGCACACAGCATTGCCCGTACAAAGCTGCGCGTGACCAGATGGGCGGGGCAATTTAGGGCGGTACCATCCCAGACCCTTTCTCGCTTGTGAGGGACATCCGGGAAAGCGAGAAAGGGTCTGAGACGAGGCTAATTGAGCCGTAGCTTCGTGCTATTTTAGTTCTGGGGAGCACAGTCGATAGAAAGAGCACGATTACGTTGTATTTGCTCGTGGGAATGGAGAGGAACACGTTCTCTCACCTGCATTTCGCTGCAGGAATCGCTTCGAATGCGTGAACGACTGTCCGAGGCACTTGTACGACGATTTCAGGTCATTTCGAATATTCCTTGGTAGCGAATACGTAATCGATTGTCCAGAATGCATAGAAATCGAAGAGTCGAGAGAAGAGAATCGAGACTAGCGCGCTAAGGTTCAAGATGGAGGTCGACGGAATTTACTTCGCAGTGGCTATTGTTACGACAGTCTCTGAGCGCCAGTCTAGCGCACTATAGCTGCAGTCTAGCATTATAAAGTCCTGCGATAACGCTTTGTTTCCAGGAATGCCGCGGGGGGGCGCTGGGAGGGGGACCGGATGCAGAATCCACGGGGCACGTGACGGGTTTGGGGTTCGAATCCCGAAGCGTGCTCTTTTTTTTTCTTTTTTTTCTTTTTTCTCTGTACCTAACCGGCGATATTCGATCACCCGCGACTGTGGCTTAACCGCCCGTAGCATGGTGGTTCCAGGGGGTTGAAGCCCCCCTCTGCGACCTATGCTCATTGGGGCGGTTAATTAAGCCCGGAGCGGGGCCGCCATCGATACCAGTAAGGTTTAGGGTTAGGGTTGGGTTAGGTACATGAAAAAAACGCTTTATAAGCCCTCTACTCTATAGTGCGCAAGACTGTCGTAACAATAGCCTCAGAGGTCCAGTTACGACTGTCGTAACAATAGCCACTGCCAATTTACTCGTCTCTTCCCTTTTGTTGGCAGGTCAGATAGTTACTAGCTTCCAAGCGCGCGCCATTCGTGTGACTCTATTATCGCTAGATGTCTTTTCGACGTGTTTGCATGAGCAATGGCGTCGAATGGGTCGACTAAATGTAACGAAGGTCAGGAAAGCCTTGACACTAAATTTCTTTTTCAGAACAGTTTTCCTAAGGTAGGGAGCAGCTGGACGTGCAGCAGTAAGCGATGCTGTAGTGCATTCAGCATCACTTCTGTTTCTGGGTAAAATTTCGACACTATCTGCGTCAGAATGGATCATTTTCTTTTCCAGCTAGGACATCGATGTCGTGAACGGGGGCGGAAAATTTTTTCAATGATTTTTACCAATGTATAGTTCAGAAAAAATTGTTTAATAATTTTGCTAGATCTCAATTTCTTTTGAAGGCTCGAAGGTCCTGCTCTATAAAAGTTGTGTAATAATGACGAGCGTTCTTTACATACTCAAGATTACATTGGGCCTCCAACTCGTCATCCTCAAATCTCTTATTCAGATGAAGTCGGTATGCTTTACTGTGTTCGTCTGTGTTTGGTTGCATTTTGTTCCAGTAGATGGAGCTAGTACTTCAGGCTTTATTGAAACCGGCTTAGACTATATCGAGTTTTCTTTCTAGCCGTTTTACATGCAGGAACAGGAGAACGCGTTATGAAAAATTATGTAGTCGTCCTTGGCAAACGTGTCATCGTTGAACAGCGTAAGGTGACGATGGGACTGGAATAGCCAGGCAGCTTTCAAGAGCTAAAATAGCACGTATAAGACACTAAGCTCTCACAATCACCAGCAATGTACTATTTTTTAGGACTTGCAATTGGCTCTTAACAAAGAGATAGTAAGAGTGCACCTGCAAATGTAGCATACTGAGAAGCGATGCGATAACTTCAGAAAAAGGGAATAGGTATGGATTTTGTCGCCGAGTAAGTCGGACTTGTAACTCCTGTAACTTGTAACTCAGCTGAACGTCAGTCAAAGCTTTTTAATTCATACGAGATGTAGCTTACTAGTTACTATACAACCGTCTTAGGTTGGGTGCACCTTCTAAAGGTTTGTCCTGGCATGTGGGATGTGTCTGACTGCTGTCCGCATAAAGGCATATATGTTGCTCAGGTCAAAGTGTTTCAGCCTCACTTCAAAGCATGTACACCTATCAAGCTCAAAACTATGCAAAACTTGTATAAATTCATTAAATGAGGCCTCTTCTTGAAGTTCTTTGCTTCATGGTCATATCTGATCACCAGAAAGAGTATAACCCTAAGGATTTTAAAAAGCGAGTAACTTTGCTCTAGCCTCGCAGAAAAAAATTTGTTTTACTGCTGCGTGAAAGCGCAATTTCTAAGCTTTCGATTGATATATAGCTGACCTCGGTACGACAATTTTTGGCGGAGATATCGCCTGTTCGGATTCAGGAGTCCCCCAAAAATATCGATTTGTCCGGGAAACTTTTGCGTAAGAAGACCCGAAAACGTCATCGCTCAGACCCCGGACTGTGGCTAAAAAAAGGGCACTAACTACCCTTCAACTTGAAGCAAAAAGTAAGCCAGGAGCTGCTTGTAGGTAGGAGCAATATTACATCAGCTCGCTCGACCCCTCTACCGTGTTCGGATTCAGGAACCCCCCCCCCCCCCCCCCCCCCACACGTGGATCGACGCACTGTACGAGGCGCTTGACGACGATTTCAGCTCCTTTCAATCTACCTTTAGTCGCGAAGACATAAACGATCGTCCAGAATGCATAAAAATCGAACAGTCGAGTGAAGAGAATGGAGACGAGCACGCTAAGATTCAAGATGGAGGGCGACAGAATGTATTCGACTTTTCCCGGTTATTGGCTGGTCAGATGGCTTCAAGCTTCCGAACGCTCAACATTCGCGTGACTCTCTCATCGCTATATAGCCTTTCGACGTGTTTGCATAAGGCAATGGCGTCAAATGGGGCGACAAAGCGTAAGAAACGATGTCAGCAAAGCCTTGACACTAAATTTCTTCTCAGAAAAGGCTTTCCATGACATTAAATGACAAAAAGCAGCTCGACGAGCAGCAGTAAGTTATTTTTTAATATATTCCGCATCATTTCTGTTTCTTCGTAGAATTTCGTCTCTATTTGCGGCAGTAGACCTTTTTCTTCTCCAGGACGATGTCGTGAACTGCGCCGGAAAAATTTTTTTTGTATTTATGCAGCTGGTGCCAATACTAATGTAGGCCAGAAAAAAAATTGGCTAGACTCAATGTCTTTTGAAGGCTCGAGGGTCCTGCTCTTATGTTGTGAAATAATGACGCATTCTTTACATCCTCACTACATGGGCTGAAAAGGCGCTATCCACTGTCTATTGGACGAGGAAACACCGTACATAGATCTTTCAATAATACTCTGTGGCCTAAATGCAATCGAATATATACTTTTATTTAACTCTAACTCAAATGACTGAATAGTCGCTAGGTAAAGTAATCAATAATTTACCATGGGATTCCTAATTGATGAAAATTGCTTCAGCCCAATACTACTCTAGGAAAACAGCTTCACTTTTTGACTAGGCAAAAAACAAAAAATTATGACAGTTATATTAATGACGTACGTATACAAGATAAATGAAGATTAATTGAATTTAACGAAGTGCCACTCGAATGACGGACGGTGTTACTCTCAGTGCATATTCGTTCAGTTTCCGTTGTCCAAGACATCGCAGCATTTCTTCTCGTAGCAATCTTCTATATAATAGTCGGCGATGCCATCACTTCCGTTGCGTGTAACTCTCCTAGCGCTCCTTCATGAACGTCACGTGAGTTTCGGAACTTCATTGTTATCCATCTCCTCATTTCGCTGCAGTCTGGGCGAGGCTAGGGCTACTCACTAAGCCGCGACAGCTATGATAGCGCTATGACACTAAAGTTTCGACCGTTTTCGTTAGCTACGTTGGTTACGGGGCTACTTCTCTTTCTCTTCTTCGGTGTGAACTACTTCAATTGGCATTCTAACTCACCTAAGTCGTTAGCTTCTCCCTCTCTGCATTCCATAAGAGAACAGACAACACGTGGTCGTCTATTCTTTCATCATTCTCTCCGATCGTCGCATCATGTCAAACTGCTTGAACCCGTTCGAAAGTTTGCTTACATAAAGACTCACAAAACCGGAAGTACGTCGCTGTGGTACGTACTAAAGATCTACGCCATTAGACATCAGTTGCGAAGAGTCGAACCGAGAGACAATGTTCACCTTGGTCATCCGAAACACTTGGTGTTGAATAGCAGTCGCATGTATCTTCAGACACACAAAGTTGGCGAATACGACGCTCTCTATGACCACTGCCGATTCAACAAGAGCGTTATGGACAAACTCCTAAATATGCCAATCTATTTCACAATTCTTCGCGATCCAATCACTCGATATGTATCAGTGTTTCACTTTCATCGTCGCTACAGACAGTTACGAGGAAAACCATCCGCCGGTGAGGTTTTGTCTAATATTCACAAGTACGAATACAACATCAGTCGGTTTGTTAAGTGGGCTGGATTTAATGGTATGGCGTTCGATTTGGGGGTCGACCCCCCTTACAAGCAAGACGACGTCGAGAAAAAAATATCCGAACTGGAAGAGTCGTTTTCCCTTGTACTTATAATGGAGTACATGCCCGAGTCCATTGTGCTATTGAAACGTACGTTGCGATGGGAACTGGACGATTTCATTGCACTTCCGCAGAACTCTCATCCTGATTTGTTGTCAAGCGCTACGAGGTCGGCTACTGATAAATATACGGCGCACCATACCAGTGAATCGTTAAACGAAAAGCAAAAGGAGACGTTAGCGAAACTGAGCCACGCCGACATGAAAATCTATCGTCATTTCAATTCAACGTTTTGGAGACGCATTCAAGGCGAGTTCGGGTTTCACGAAGAGGTTCAGTTGTACAAGAAAAAGCTTGAGAGGTATCTTAGAGACATGTCTCCCGAAGTAAAAGGTTTTAGAAAAAGTCAAAAAGCTCTTCGGAAGAATTTGTCTCGAGAATCAATAAGACAGGGCGTTTGACACTATCGTAGTTTGCTGTTTTCTTTGGACGCATTTCTATCTCATTTTCTGATCTTATGTAAATCAGAAGTAACTGTACTCTATAAATATGTATTGAAGGGTTAATTGTGGGAGGTCGAGCGTGTGACGTCATCCGTTAGCATCATCCAGAGCCGTATATAGAGACGGCTCTGGCATCATCACGTGGTAGTAGTTTAGGTCCGTGGGCAGTGTGATTATAACGTCGTTTTGTTTGCAGCGATTAAAGTAGGACGGAAAGGCTATATGCTAGAGTGTTTCAGTTTCTTTCTTGAAGCGGTCATTTATTAGTAAAACTAGTTTCTTGGATGGTAACCCCTCTAATTATCCTCTTCCTATCCACCTGAAGTTACAACAGTGAGTAATCTGACCTCTCATTTTCAATTAATTAGCGAAACAATTACTTAAATGACGTCTAGCGTTGGCGGACCTTTCGCTATGCGTTTTCTAGGCAAGAATTTCATCAAAGGTGATATACCCTTAAACGACTAGAAACCTTAGAGTAACTTCATCACTTCAGCGCCACTGCTTATATGATCTCAGTCAAAATACGCAGACATAACAAGCAGCGGTATAAAGTACGGGTGCATGACGTATATGCAGGCCTACCACAGAGCTAGTGTAGGCCTGGGCCAAAGACTATTAACTGACGTTGATCTTTGCGTCAGTCGACGTTCAAATGATGAGAACAAGTGAGGCCTTTGGGGGTTCTGTATCACCCGGGCCACGATACTTTTACTCGCTGCGGCCGCTGTGTCACACATATAGGGGTAACAATATATCAAGAACGTGGCACGCGAGTGCTCTTCGGTGCGTTCTCAATCCCTACTTACAGCTCCTCGTTGGTAGCTATAGAGAACTCGCTCGAAAAGTTTACGTCACATTCGTCACAACCATGCATGCACGCGTGCACGTGTTCGACACTTCTTTCCCTTGAATATGGGGACAAACACTGCACGCGCACAAGTAGGACCTTCTTTAGTTGATGGAACTAACATAGGATGAGAGTTATGATGGTGGTGGTGGTGGTGGTGGTGGTGGTGGTGGTGGTGGTGGTGGTGGTGGTGGTGGTGGTGGTGGTGGTGGTGGTGGTGGTTCTTTTAGCTACTTCCTACTACCAAGCTGCCTAACTAATAAAATAATATTTAGTGAGCTTCAATTTTACACGAAGATTAGGGAGTTATTAGGCAACATTTCCGCAACATTTCCGCAACATTTCCGCTTTTAACCGTTTTGATGCCGGTTTTTATAGGGTATAAACATCTATTTATATTTTAATGTGTTCGAAACTGGATACGGACTTCTATTCATGAGGTATTTTGGCGTTTTTCGTACATAAACCTCTGCGACACCTTCATATACGTTCACGTAACGTGCGTTGACATAATGTGCTTTCTTTTTTGTAGTGGGGGAAGGAATTAAGAATAAAATCATTGGTGGAAAACTTCAGTTTAAAGTTTCTTCATGGGAAAGAATTTTATCAGATAAGTATTTCGAATTTTTAGCGTTTTGTATTCTTTTGGGGCTTTTAGTTTTAATTGAAGCAAAGGAGACGGAAGATGCAGGCAACTGTAATTCTGTATTGCATGGCTAAGGGCTCAACGTTGACGGGAGGAAGACAAGAACAGAACAGCAGGAAAAAGTGAATCATTGGAGGACGAACTATAAAGCATGAACTACAAAGTTCATTTCATGGGAAGCAAAATTTATCAGATACGTACTTTCATTAAGTTTCTAACTATTTACATTCCTTTGGGCTTTTTAGTTTTATGAAGCAAGGGAGACGGAGGGAGCAGGACACTACTTGCTAAAGGTGGAACCTTAACGGGAGGAAGACAGAAAGGGAAAAATGGAGGTATGATTGCAGTAAAATAATTCATGAGTGACAAGTGTCGTGTAGCCTCATGAGATAAATTAAATTGATATCTCATGAGAAGCCAAGCTCATGAGAAGGACTCATGAAATTCTCATGAAATTCTCATGAAGTTCTCAGGAGTGTTCCATTTTTCACGTGACAGATTTTCATGAGAACACGTGAAAATCTCGTGAGAATCTCATGAGAACTCACGAAATTTTCCGTACGGGTATATACCGTGGAGGGACGGCGGAGGAACTCACATTGCCTGACTTGGGCACAGGCAAAGGAAACTGATTATGATACTTCAAGCCGGTAACGTCTGACTGTACGCGGCTCTGCACATGTGAGTTCCTCCGCTGTCCGTCCACGGTAGTGCACGTTGATTCTGAACATGCCGTGTGAGTCTCGCGGTTAAAGACGGCGAACTGTCGGCGTCAGCCGCGGAGAACGCGAACGTGCTAAAATGACATTTTGGGCCTGTTTTACTGAATTGATGCGCCAAACCAGTTGGGCGGGCCATAGTAAACATCATCCTAAACCTACGTGAAATTTCAGCTATTATTCGCGAAGATAGAGGACCGTCTGCTCTAGCTGCGGTCGGGTTTTTGTCTTACCGGCCGATTATCTGCTAACGCTGAGCATGTATAAAAATTCGTGGGTCCTCAAATGAAAGCTTTAGCTTTGTTCCGCATGATTAGGTGATATTGGTATGTTCCTAAAGCCTCTACACCTTGGCCCAGACAAAAATGTTTCGAAGAAGGGATCTTTGCGTTCTTATTGGCTAATACGTATTGTTACCTCACCTAACCGCGAGCATGCGCAACGATATTCCCCCCTGCTGCAACAGCGTTCATCTACACTACTAAAATGAAAAAGACGTCACGGCCTACCGCGCGTTAAATACGGCGCGAGTAACTCTAAGCTTCGCTTCAAATTTCTTCGTTCGCGCGCGCGGCGGCCGTGCGCCAACCGCTTCCGCCGCCGTGCGACGAAAATCGTGACATTTCTATAGAAGCGCCTTCGTCGGGGTCCCCGGGATCCCGCGCACGACGTCGCTCGACGTCACCGTCACGTGCTGTGCGAAGAGCTAAGACTATTCGCGACGTCGAACGCGCAAAGTCGTTCTGCTATTAGCTTCGAAACGCTTCGAAGTATGCTTTCGAAAGCGTTGCGCGACCGTGGCGTTTCGTTTCGTCTCTGTTTTAGTCTAGGGTGGCGATGACGTCATTCTTTGCGTCATCACCTCTGGGCGCGTTTTCTCGCCGATTTATTTATGTCCCTCTCCCGCGCTTCTCGGTGTCCCACCGTTGCCTTTTAGAGGGATGCGACCATGTAATAAATACCGAGTTATTTACTTAGCCGGTTCTACAAAAAATTGGACTGCTCATAGGTACTGCACCGTTTTGCTTTTTTAATCGACCAGGAAAATGCTACTTATTTTGTAGGACCGTCGTAGTGACAAATACGCAAAAATTAGATTTTCTCCAAGCAGAGGCCTTCCCTCTTATAATAATTTATCCGGGTGTTTGTGCCTTGAGGCGAGTACCTGGAGTTCGGAACTGTTTTGATAACAATAAATAATCGAGCTAGAGTCAGGGACTACTGGAGTATCTATTTAATGAAGCCGGAGTTAGGGACTGAGATAGATTTGATTGGGCCGGAGTTAGGGACTGGGTATCTGAGGACCTTTTTTCTGACTCCGGCTCTCATTGCTGAAAGTTAAAGGTTAAACATGCGTATGGACTTTCCCGTAGTGCTGGCCGTTGTGTAACCAACGCTAATATCACAGATTGAAGCTGGAGTTAGGGATCGACTGTTTAAATAACAGAAATAATCAATCCGGAGCCAGACACCGATTTCTAATAGAAATAGTCAAGTCACGGTTAGGAACTGAGTATCTAATAGGAATTGTCAAGTAGAGACCTTCCCTCCTATAATGATTTATGGACAGGGTGATTGTGTCTGGAGGCGAGTACCTGGAGTTAGGGGACGGTATTAGTGACAGAAATAATGAAGCTAGGGACTACTGGAGTGTCTATCGAATAAAGCTGGAGTTAGGGACTGAGTATCTGATAGACTTCATTGGGCCGGAGTTATAGGGAATGTGTATCTGAGGACGTTCGTGTCTCTCTTTTTTCTGACTCCGGCTCTCATTGCTGGAAGTTCTCTCCCCCAGAGGTTAATATGCGTGTGGACCTTCCCGTAGTGCATGCAGTAGTGTAACCAACGCTAATAACACAGCTGGAGCAAGGAATCGACTGTTTACATAACAGGAATATTCAAGCAGGAGTCAGAGACTGATTTCTAATAGAAATATTCAAGTCGGAGTTAGGAACTGAGTGTCTAATAGGAACTGTCAAATTGGAGTTCCCTGTCCTTTCTTCTTTTTGTTCCCCTATGCGTTTCTCACACTACGGGAGGCCATATAAGCGGTCTATATGCATGATGCATATTCACCGCAGGGAAGGAGAACTTTTAGAAGAGGGAAAGCTATTAGTAAGACCTTGACTGCTAGCCTTCCCTCCTATAATAATTTATCAGGGTGTTTGTGCCTAGAGGCGAGTACCTGGAGTTAGGGACTGTTTTGATAACAGAAATAATCAAGCAAGAGTCGATCAGGAACTACTGGAGTATCTATTTATTAAAACCGGAGTTAGGGACTGAGTATCTAATAGATTTGATTGGGACGGAGTTAGCTAGGGACTGGGTATCTGAGGACCTTTTATCTGACTCCGGCTCTCATTGATGGAAGTTCTGTCCTCCAGAGGTTAATATGGGTAATATGCCAACGCTAATACTGTAACACAGAAATAATGAAGCTGGAGCTAGGCATCGACTGTTTATATAACAGAAATAATCAAGCCGGAGTCAGAGACTGCTGTCTAATACTAATATTCAAGTCAGAGTTAGGAACTGAGTCTCTAATAGGAGTTTTCAATTTGGAGTTCCCTGCCCTTTCACACTACGGGAGGCCATATCAGCGGCATGATGCATATTCACCGCTGGGAAGGAGAACTTTCAGAAAAAGAGGGAAAGCTATTAGTAAGACCAATACCCGGGCGAAGCCGGGTTGACTGCTAGTTCAGAGATAAAGAAGGAGAGGGATAGGTAACTCGCGCTATCACGTGACATTTCTCTGACGCCAGGTTTGAAGCCAAAAAATCCCGGATGCGTTCATTACTAGGGGCCATAAATGATTCGATAGTTAATACTTTTGAACTGTTTTGCAGCCTGTGGTGGGAAAACGTTCCTTATGTATGCGCTACTGTAAAAACCTCCGCAGAATTGTAGAGTTCGGAAGCCCGTTTCGATCGCCACGTGACACGCGGACTTGTGCTCCCTCCCACTCGCACGTCGATGACTCTAGAAGCCTTTCGATGGGTGAATAAGAAGCACAATTCATTGCTTTAGCGCTTTCGTTCATTCCTACGGCCAAGGCAGCTGCTGTTCCGAAGCTACGAGAGAACACGTCACGTTATATGCATGGGCGTGTTTAGCATCTAAAGTTTTGCTCCCTCTGACGGTCTTTTGCTGTGGCTACTGCAAAAACAGCGACGCTTCTATGATAGTACCATCATAGACGTAGTGCGTGAGGCTATTCGGAAGAGACTAGCTTGCCCTAGAGAGAGAATAGAGCTAGTTTCCTCACGTCACTTTTACTTCTTTGCAGTTATGCCTTGCGTCGTTTATTCCGCCATCAAAAAACTTCTAGACCCATTTACGTAGGTCTGGGAGTAAGCAAAAGTTCACCTAACCTTTGGCGATCGAAAACGAGCTAGTAACTTTTACAATTCTGCGGAGGTTTTTACAGTAGCGCATACATAAAGAACGTTTTCCCACCACAGGCTGCAAAACAGTTCAAAAGTATAAAATATCGAATCATTTATGGCCCCTAGTAATGAACGCATCCGGGATTATCCGGCTTCAAACCTGGCGTCAGAGAAATATCACGTGATAGCGCGAGTTACCTATCCCTTTCCTTCTCTATCTCTGGTTCATTCATCGTCTAGATCACGTGACTAAGTGATGTCTGCATGACTTCAAATGTGTGTACCATTCCTTATAAATTAAACAAACTTTGCAACCAACGGTTATCATATCCCTGACGTAAAGAAGCTTCTATCTGTGCGGTAAATCGATCTAACGTCATGAATAAATTCCGAATGCAATTTTTCTGTTTTCTGCCTCTCCCGTGGTGCTGACACATCTAGAGGCTTTAGCTAAATCACAGATAATAGCTAAATGTAGTGGGAACTCGCGACAGTTTGTGAAGTGAAAACTCATGAGAGAGTGCTTTTCTCATGACAACTTGTGAGATAAGCTAATACTCATGAGATCGCATCAACGTTCGTGAGGTTCTCATGACTCGCCTCATGACTCATGAGTTTCTATTTGAGTTTCATGATTTCTCATGTGTCTCTCATGAGCACTCATCACTTCTCATGATTTCTCGCGTCACGAGAAATCATGAGAACTCATGACATTTTCCGTACGGATGCCGAACCAATAATTCCAGCATCGCCGGCAACTAATGCGACGAGATCTCTCAGTGTCTTCATCAAAGAATGCAAGAGAATCTGGCAAAAACTCTGAGCATGCGCGCGTGTGACATTCTTCACCTGACGACGTCACTAATCCGCAAGGAAGGTCTTCTATCCCAAGCGGCCGATCGATCCTCCGAATTCCTTCGCAATGTTCCTTTGTCGATAGAACTGATCGACGTCGACATCGTACGTCTTAGTTCTCGACGAGGGCGTCGAAATTCCCGCTTATTCATCCACTCGTCCTAGATCCTCGCCTCGGCGAGTCCCTCTTTTCGTGCGATGGCAATGTCAATATGCGCGAAGAGCGGGTTCCCCTTGGCGAAGTCGATTTTGCGGCTTCCTAAGTAACTAGTTAGTCTATACCATCACCTGAAACCATGTCGAAGCAAGCTAATCTCAGACTGAAGGTGGAAGTTTACTTCTTTTTCCCTAACAATCTACAGGGTCTGTCGCCTTCACTTTCAAACACCTGCAGCGTGTTTTATAATTGGTCGACGGCTGGCGGAGACATGCAGCGCGCAGCTCCACACTTCAAAAAACTCAAGGACTCTGTTTCATCTGTCACTGCGCAGCGACTGCTAGTATCAGAGCACTTCTGCTGAAGCTAGCGTTGCGTAAGGAAGTCATGAAGGAAAAACATTATTTCACTGGCTTCACACACACACACTTGGCGAGCCTCATTGGTCTAATTAGCTAAAGAAACATATCTAACTATATAGGAATCCTTTTTCCGAGAAAGATGTGAGGTATCTTAAAGCGATCAGATAGAGGGTTAGGGACGTCGTTTGTGAGCAATAAGCGCTTATTCCGTTGCTCCGCTAGTGCTAAAGGTTGACGGCTGCCGCTCATTTCGGAAGCCACTAAAAATTCTGTTGGATAAGTTGAATTGTCGAGAAACGCCAACCCGTCGTAATGCAAAGCTCCGTGAGTGGTAAGAGCATCGTGAAGGTGAGAGATCTGTTTTGCTTCATGCAATTAAGTTCATTCCATTTGCTAAGCATAGCCTCATACCAGTGCTGTAGGAGGAAGCAGAAAGGGCGCTTTGCTAAGCATAGCCCGATATGGTCATATGCATGCTGAGAGGGACGGACGGAATGGTTATCCCATAGTACCGTAGTTTCACAAATTTTCGCCTTGAAATATTTCGTTTTGTAATATTTTGTACAGCTTTATTTTCGTACACTGCTCCTTTTACGACATATATTATACATATTTTTTCCTTTTCGTACAGCTTTATTTTCGTACACTGCACGTTGTACGAAAATTAATGTAAAACGAAAATTTGTGAAACTACGGTATTGCTAAATGCGGTAAGAGCATCGTGAAGGTGAGAGATCTGCATGTTTTGCTTCATGCAATTAAGTTCATTCGATTTGCTCAGCATAGCCTACTATGGTCATACCATGCAGTGCTGTTGGAGGAAGCAGAAAGGGCACTTTGCTAAGCATAACCCGATATGGTCATATGCATGCTGAGAGGGACGGACGGTACGCACCTATAAATATCGAGCCTGACTCTACCCCGTTCATTGCAGAATTACAGAAGCCGAGTCAATGCCTGGGTCTTTCGCTCTTCTTTTGCTCATTGCTGCACTCTCTGCTGCGCACGCAGAGAGTTTTCCAGATCAAGTCAACAAAACCGGCTGTCCGGGGTCTACCCCAAACCTGCCGCGTCGTGCAAGGCTATCAGGATGGTCAAAATGGTATGCCCTTCAGGAATATACTTCATTCAACCACCTGGAACGCCAAAACCATTTCACGTGAAGCTTTCAAATATTTAACTGTATATTGGGGGCAGGTTTTTACCGTAGGTTTATTGCGACATGGAAATGGATGGAGGCGGATGGATGCTTCTCTACGCCTACGACCATGATCCTAAACAAAATAATCCGGTTATTGTAAATCTTCCAACACATCCAAATGGCTATTCTCACCAACTACTTGATAATTTGCAAATATCACGCGAGTGCGTAAACACGCAGAAAGTGACTTTTTTTGTGAATGGAATATATAAATGAGTCCCGATATCTTGATAATCATTTTAATTTTCTATTTTCTAGGTGGGCTAATGAGTTATTGTTTTATTGCCAAACGAATGCTCATAATAGAGTGATGAACTTCAAGACTTCCCACCCTGGCATAATTGAAACAGCTTACGATGGAAGGTTGCATTTTTCTGTCAGCGACTGGACGTAAGTATGTTTTTCGTCGAGTGAATAATGTTCACGAATTCTGAACAGACAATGCTTTACGCCTCTGAAAGGCCACACAGCCTATTTGCCCAAAGCTACCAATAACATTTGGGCAACAAAATCGTCTACTCCTGGTTTTACCGACTTTCCTTTCTGGAAGGGTGGAACTTATCACTGGGGAATCTCTCCGGACTATAAAAGATTCGAATGCGACAATTTCGACGGTAACACATACAGCACGCTCCACCGCGTTTGGGTTCGTGACTGAATCAAAAGGCTCGCTGAACCGGGAGCAGAACTTCGCTTGCATGCTGCTAAGTGTTGATGTTGGTTTGTGTTGATGTCTGCCTTGTATTCTCGCTGAGCATTTGATGTTGGCAAATTGGGTGTAGAAGACTAAACGCGTACAGCAGCTGTTAGGTAAACAGTTTGAAATACCTAGTGCACAAACCCGCGAGGCCAACGTCTTCCGATCTTTTTCGAGACAGCCGGGAGTCGCAGCGCGCTGAGCTAGCCTCGCGTGGCCTAGTCTCGAGGATCCAGACTGCGGGTCGGTCTAGCGCGCGCTTCGCATACGGGCGCTCGCATCTCGACCCACAGTCTGGATAGTCTGGAGGCCACACCCTTCGCTCGGGAGGAAGGGTCTGGCCAAACGCGCATGGTCCAAGTGTTGCATGCGGTACGCGCTAAACGAATTAAGTTATTAGAGACGCCCTACGTCACAGCTTCGACATCGCAAAAGCGAGACAACTAGGGGAGAATTGGAACGTCTAGGCGATCGTACGCAGAAGCGACGAGCTCCGCAGCAGAGGAGTTCGTCGTTTTCGCGTACTACATTGCTTTCTTTCGCGTACGATCGCCACGTTTTCGCTTACGATCGCGTACGATTGGATGGCTTAAGCGTGCGATCGACCTGGATCGCTCATCGCTACTCCTATAAAAACATTCGAGGGCTATAAACGGTTAGAACAGCTAATTGGCCCCTACGTCACAGACAACTCGGCCTGTGATTGGGCCGCACTCCACAGTGCGGGGTGCAAACATCCCCCCCTCCCGATTGACCTGACCCTATGCCACGGTCACGTGCAAGGGTCAGGTGACCTGACTACAGTCTGGACCCAACTGCTTCACATGACCAAGCCGCACCAATCACGCTTCAGCATTAGACATTCCTCCTGCACGCTATTGATTGGTCGAAGCCCGTCACGTGATAAAACACGTGCTTTTGCACGAGGCGATCCGATGACGACGCCGAGGACGACGCCGAGGACGACGCCGAGAACGACGACGCGGACGACGCCGACGAGGACGACGCCGAGGACGAGGAGGGCGACAACAAAAGCGGCACATCTTTTCAAGGTACAGATATATTAATACATTAATACATTAATTAATTAATTAATTAATTAATTAATTAATTTTTATGTAATAATAGCTAGGTAGCTAGGTAGCTAGATAGCTAGGTTAGCCTAGGTACGATCAGGAACAGCATCACCATCAAATCAACACCCTCCCAGAAGCAGCAGCAGCAGCACCAGCAGCAGCACCACCACCAGCAGCAGCAGCACCAGCAGCAGCAGCAGCAGCAGCAGCAGCAGCAGCAGCAGCAGCAGCAGCAGCAGCAGCAGCAGCAGCAGCAGCAGCAGCAGCAGCAGCAGTAACAGCACTAGCACCAGCACCAGCACCAGCACCAGCACCAGCACCAGCAGCAGCAGCAGCACAAGCAGCAGCAGCAGCAGCAGCAGCAGCAGCAGCAGCAGCAGCAGCAGCAGCTGCAGCAGCAGCAGCAGCAACACCAGCAGCAGCAGCAGCAGCAGCACCAGCAGCAGCCCCACCACCAGCAGCAGCAGCAGCAGCAGCAGCAGCAGAAGCAGCAGCAGCAGCAGCAGCCCCACCACCAGCAGCAGCAGCAGCAGCAGCAGCAGCAGAAGCAGCAGCAGCAGAAGCAGCAGCAGCAGCAGCAGCACCACCACCACAAGCACCGTCAGCGGCAGCAGCAGCAGCAGCAGCACCACCACCACCAGCAGCACCAGCAGCAGCAGCAGCAGCAGCAGCAGCAGCAGCAGCAGCAGCAGCAGCAGCCACCACCACCAGCGACGAGGACGACGCCGAGGACGACGCCGTGGACGACGACCAGGACGACGACCAGGACAAGGACGACAACGAAAGCGGCACACCTTTCAAGGAACAGATAAATAAATGTATAAATAAATTAAAAAATTAATTTAATTTTATGTAATAATAGCTAGGTAGCTAGGTAGCCAGTTAGCTAGGTAGCTAGGTTAGCTTAGGTAGGATCAGGAGCAGTATCACCATCAAAGCAACACCCTCCCAGCACCAGCCGCAGCACCTGCAGCACCTGCACCAGCATCAGCACCAGCACCAGCACCACCAGCACCAGCAGCACCAGCACCAGCAGCAGCACCACCAGCACCAGCAGCACCAGCACCAGCAGCAGCACTACCAGCAGCAGTAGCATCACAACCACCACCAGCACTGGGGGACCGCCAGCCTATACCCTTTTTAGTCCTAGCAGTGGCACCGACACTCCTAGGCTTTACCAAATTTACAATTATATTTCTAACCGCTTTTTAATAACCTAAAAATGATTTTACCATTAAAAAGTGACCAATAATCAATAATCAACCAATTAATGAAAAATGTCCGGGATTTTAGTGTAATTAGCATGTGGCCCTGTTTACAATTCCACATTCCGTGCAAAAAGAGGAACAAAAGCGAATGCAACGGCAGCGTGAAGAAAAAAGAACACGATAATAAGCTTAGGAACTAAAAGACGGTGTATGTCTCAATCTCTCTTTTTTTCGTCGTCAATATTACTAGAGTCCTTGACCTCTTGACCGTAAATAATACGTAAAGCAACTTTAATTATATAATAAAACCTTGAAAGAGAAAAATCAATAATTTATCTAGTAATTGTATATGCCACTTACCAATATATATTGAGAAAGCAAAGCATGCATAACACGGCATTGAAGAAAACGTAAAAACGCTGCTCTGGAATATAGAAGAGATAGAGATGACCAGCACTGTAAAGAACCTTGAAGAAAAAGCAGTACATTCGACTAAGAAACCTAGGCAAAGTAGTATTGATTGTTGATTATCTAAAAGATTAATTACCACGTGATCATAAAGAACATAAATCCTAGGTTACCCAACTTTCATTCCTTTTTTTCTAGTATTCATTTATCCGAGTAACCGTTTTACTTTTTGACCAAATTGTTCTGATACAGCATTTCGTTCTTATTCTCTTAAGTATCGAACGCTGTCGGTATTGGATGCGCGAGTTATTATTTAATTAATCTTTGTATGAGGCTACTCTAGTTTCTGCGTGAGGGATAAGCATAAATTGCATAGAAGACTTAATATTACATTTGCGACTTGACGGAGAAGAGGTTTCGACTTACGATGGAGGAGAGGCGAGCCTCGATAGAGCGACGGACAAATTCGTCCCTGCGCCATGGAGAAGCCATCAAATGCGTCGACTGCGTCGTCTTTCTGTAGGTCTTAGCCGTACCTTAAAACGAAACGATCAACTCGCGCCGGCTGGCTTTTCCTTCTCCTTGCAACACAAAACAGTAGTGAGACCCCTTAGGGAGCCTCACTTTTTCAAAAAAAATGCCATCGTCTAGCAAAAGTTCACCATTTCACTGCCGCAAAAATTGCACGGCGAAAAAATTAATCCTAAAAGATTTACTTTGCTTTTTCGTCAACAGTCACCCGGATATAGACAAGACGTCACTTGACATCAGCTGATTCAGCTTTCGCGGATTTTCTAGCCGAATCGAACTCGTCCCGCTCTCCGAACGAGCTTCTATTGCTGTTTGTGAGTCGAAATTGCTCATGACACGACTCGATAGCAAGTGAGGCCTCCTAATGGGTCTCACGAGCAGTTTTCGCCTCGCGACACCGAAGGAAAGCCTGAAAGAGGTGAATCGATCGATCAGTTTAAAGGTACAGCTACAGCTGACACTGCGACAGTGCTTTGGACGCGTCTTAGTCGTTCCCCATCGCGAAAGAGCGAATTTAACCTTTGCTCTTTCGACGCTCGTCTCTCCTCCGTCTTATTACAGGAGAGAACAGTTGGCCAGTCCTTTGTAATTTCCTGTAATTTATTACAGGAAAGAACAGTTGGCCAGTCCCTTTTAGTTTTTCTGTAATTTATTACAGGAAAGAACAATTGGCCAGTCCCTTGTAATTTTCCTGTAATTTATTACACTAGAGAACAGTTGGCAAGTTCCTTGTAATTTTCCTGTAATTTATTACACTAGAGAACAGTTTGCCAGTCTCTTGTAATTTCACTGTAATTTATTACAGGAGAGAACAGTTGGCCAGTCCCTTGTGATTATTCTGTATGATTGACGAAGAGAAGAATACTTGATCATCGATGATAATATTCATCATCATCACCATCAAGTACCCTTCTCTTTTTTCCTTCACGTTGCACTCTGCTTTATATTTTACTGTTACACCTTCAATTTCATGCTAGACAAACCGAGACATTTTTCGAAACTAAAACTTGTTCTTTTTTTGGGATGTTTGGGAATGGTCCCCTAGTAGAGATAAACAGGTATGTCATTCGTTAGGGTCTCGTGAGGGGCGTTGTTGGGGGAGTAAATAGTACGATGTCTGGTTACTCATTTTTCTATTGGTTAGTGTCTGTTTGCTCATGGGATTCATCCAGTGGATTCTATCAGATAAGTACACCCTAGTTTTATATGTTATAGGGGCTTTGTTTTGCGTATGTTAGGACCAACCAGGAAGAAGGATCACTGGTATGAGGTATAGCCTAGTAATCCCCATTCCTTCAATAATTTAGTACTCTTTTGACTAGGAACAATCATTTGGAAGGCTACAGGATGGAGGAAAGGGAACACGGACACGGATTACAAGAGGAGATGGATCGACTAAAGGGATAAGGACACGGAGAGGGATCAATATAAACAGGTACACTCTTATAGGACATTTTTACATTAATTTAATACTCTTTTGACTAGGAACAATCATTGGGAAGGCTGGCTACAGGATGAAGGAAAGGGAACATGGACACGGATTACAAAAGGAGATGGATCAACTAAAGGGGATAAGGACACGGCGAGGGATCAATATATACAGGTACACTTTATAGGACATTTTTACATTAATTTAATACTCTTTTGACTAGGAACAATATTTGGAAGGCTACAGGATGGAGGAAAGGGAACACGGACACGGATTACAAAAGGAGATGGATCGATTAGAGGGGATAAGGACACGGCGAGGGATCAATATAAACAGGTACACTCCTATAGGACTAATTTAATACTCTTTTGACTAGGAACAATCATTTGGAAGGCTGGCTACAGGATGAAGGAAAGGGAACATGGACACGGATTACAAAACGAGATTGATCGACTAAAGGGACAAGGACACGTCGAGGGATCAATATAAACAGGTACACTCCTATAGGACTAATTTAATACTCTTTTGACTAGGAACAATCATTTGGAAGGCTACAAGATGGAGGAAAGGAAACCCGGACACGGATTACAAAAGGAGATGGATCGACTAAAGGGGATAAGGATACGGCGAGAGATCAATATAAACAGGTGTACTTTTATAGGAAATTTTTATATTAATTTAATTAATTTAATACTCTTTTGACTAGGGACAATCATTTGGGTAGAGGTGAAATTGGGTCTAATGAGGTAGATGGGAGCCAGCTCCCCTTTCTTTTTAAGACAGCATTTGTGTACACCTGGAGATAGACGTGTTGTTGAAGGTGTGATAAACCACCAATTATGGTCGTAAACATAGATGGTGGTGTTGTCCATTAAATTATTTGTGTTTTGCGTTAATGTTTGTTTATGATGTTCGATAAGTAGGAGCAGAGTACTAAAATTTCAAGAGTTAATTAAGCTATAATGCCCAATCGTTCGTCTTTAGCGTTAATTAAACTACTCTGGGGATCATTGCATTGTTATTTCTAATTGTGCGTTCTCTTGTTTTCTTTTAGGCTCTTATCTCTATAGGATTGCTATGTGTAAGAGATATTGATAGAAGGCAAGGAGCTGGCATTTTGTTTGCTATAAGTCAATAGCTGGCATTTTTAAAAGGTACGTCATCACCGTCACCACCATCAAAATTGATTATATGTCTTCATTCATATGGCACACAGATGACAAAGAAAAGATTCAGCGAAATGGAAAATGACTTTATTTGTCTTTGCAGTACGTAATAATTTTTTGACTAGCACTAGGCGCATAATGCAATCACGCGCGCTCGCGTCTCACGTGGTCCTAGTTAGGCGCGTGGAAAGTAGATAGGGCGGCACACACAATAAAGTAGAGTGAGTGATGTCAAATTTTATTGAATAAAGTCCCGGATGTAGATACAAAATTTAAACAGAGTTTCCCCTCTCCTCCATCCACCCCCTCGCCCCAAATGGGAGGCAAGGCCAGGTGGGCACCTGCTGTGAGTCAAAGGACTCGTGGGGTCACTCCATACTCCCCCGCGGAGGGTGAGCCCGTTTAACCTCCTGGCTCCGAGCCTTGGACTGTGAAAGTGGCAGCTGGGATGTCAGTCCACTCACAGGTGCAATTCCAAGGGGCGTCACTGATTTACCCGCCAGTGCTCTGCCTTACGCGGAGAGGCAACTCTATAGCCTCTGCAGAGGTATGGCCTATTTATCGCTCTTGGCCACAGAGGGATGGCTGCGTCTGCCTCGTCTGATTGGAGGAACAACTACACGGTAAAACAATTGACAAAGAAAAGTACCTGGCGTCGGCCAAAGTCTCGAGCAGATAAACGTCCGGAACAACTAAAGGCCTATTTGTCGCTCTTGGCCACAGAGGAATGGCTAGCATGAAATATAAGGTCTATGAGTAATTTTATTAGAAATAGAAAATTACTCAAGGGACTATGAGTAAACTTGGGATACCTCTATAGTTATTACTCTAAGCCTAGTCCTTAGGGAAGACGTTTCTCAACTGAAGCGATATAACTTCTTACCTCAACATCTGCATAGGGATCCGGATGGTCTTTGACATAGCTACACGCCCGAAGGATATTCTGTCGCGTTTTTGCGGGCCCCCAGGGCCCGCTTGACACAAGGGAAAATACACCTAATAAAATAAAAAATAAATAACAATTTTATTTTTGGTTGCTATGGCAACCAAACTTTGGCTATCAACAATTCCGGGGTCAGAGAGACCAGATAAAAAATCTCGGCTCGATCCGACAAAGGGAAGGCACTTTGCCAACGTCGCAAAGATGTACAAAAACCCAAAAACTTTACGAGTGGAAATTTCACTCAAAAATTTGACCGACGGCCACCAAACCTTTTCGTCCCTTGCGTACCACCCAATAGAAATCCTCTCCAGGAATAATCGCGAACAAATTCCTTCAGGGGACGGAGAAAATCGAAAAACAATTTCGAATTTTCTCGTTCGCGATCAAACGACTTAAAAATCGTGCCGTTTCGCCACGAAACGTCGCACGACGACCAGACCGCGACTAATCGAATCGCCAACGATGACTCTATAAGATTGGCTCAAAGCCGTGTCAAAATTCGCGAGTTTTCGACAAAAAAACGTGTCGAATAAACAAACACGCTTACTCGCGTGCGTCAAAATCACCCCACCTTTGCGACGCCGTCTTTCCTCGACGACGCAACGTACGGCGACGAACGTGCCATCGATCGAAAGCCTATATCATCTAGTTTTCGATTTTCGATTCGCCGACGGCATACGAAGCGCCGTTTCTCGTGGAGCAAGCGCGAAAGTTAAGGGCCACGCCCCCTTTTTCGCGCATCAAAATCGTCGCAAACGACTCGAAATACGCCACGGAATGCAGCTAAACGCTTCGTAACGTTCCGAAAACATGATTCTGCGTCGAAACAAAACGATTCAAGCGCATTTCGCACGGCGCGTCGCACCTTGGCGACGCGACGCCTCGATTTCGATCGTTTCGCGCCATTGCGAACGGTCGAACGGGTTCTAAACTACTCAAGACTCACCTCTTTCACTCTTTTGACGTCGCTCAAGCTTCGAATCCGTCGTTTCGAGCCATTTACCATTCATTCGTAAAAAACGAGTCAAGCCGCTAACGTAAGCACGTGACTATTGTGGATTATATAAGTGACGTCAAAAACAAGTATTGAAAACCAAGATTTCACACTATTTACAATCGATAATAGTATAGCAAGGGTTTGAGAGGGTATTCGAGGCAAAACGGCGCACGTTACGCAATAAACGAGCCCGAATTCCACTCGACGGCAGCTCTAGCTACACCGTCTGTTCGCTCTAACTCGGTTTGCTTTGTACCAAACCCGATCCCTACCCCTAAACCTTCACCCCAGTATCTGTCCACGCGGTTCTCGCTTTCCACGTGTCCGTTGCGCCTGTTATGACGACTGGGACGGCGCGTCGTTCGTATTCTCGTAATTTTAAAATTGTAACTAAGTGTGCGTACCGCTGAGACAAGACCTTCGGCCCATTGGCTATCATCGGAACCAGGAACGCCAGGACGAAGCTAAATTCAATCAATTAAATTAAATACAAAGTGCTATTTTCTCTTCTTACTCTTCCTTGAGCGACTAATTCTCGTTGTGCCGCCGTCGCCGATTTGATGAGCGCGCCTGTCGCTGATGCGATGGCGCGCGCCGCTTCCAGGATCTGCTCATCGAAACTCAACGTCTCATCGGCTTCGTGTTTCTTCTCGCGCGGTTTTAGGAGCGCTAGTTTCTTCGCCGCCGCTTTGATCGACGCCGCAGCGTTGAGCAATTCATTCTCGGCGATGATGTTGGGATCGGTCGGATCGACCCAATCGTTTCCTTTGAGAACTTCCGCTGATTGCTGTTTCTGATGGTACAGTTCCTGCAGGTGCTCGCGCGGGTATTGATGCAGATATAGCTGGTGCTGGTGAAGCTGGTGGAGGTCTGTTGACGGTGCCGGTGCAGTTTCTGCTTCTACTTCCGGTATTACTGCAGATGCGAGGGCAGCAGGTGCTGATCCTGGCGCAGTTGCTGCCTCCGGTGCTGGTGCCAGTGCAGGAGCTGCTTTCGGTACTGGTGCCGGTGCAGAAGCTGGTTTTAATGCTGCTTCCGGTGCTGGTTCCTGTGCAGGAGCTGCTTTTTGTGCTGGCGCAGGTGAAGAAGCTGGTTCTGGTGCTGATGCCTGTGCTGCTGCTTCCGGTCCGGCTGCTGCTGCTGCTGCTGCTGCTGCTGCTGCTGCTGCTGCTGCTGCTGCTGCTGCTGCTGCTGCTGCTGCTGCTGCTGCTGCTGCTGCTGCTGCTGCTGCTGCTGCTGCTGCTGCTGCTGCTGCTGCTGCTGCTGCTGCTGCTGCTGCTGCTGCTGCTGCTGCTGCTGCTGCTGCTGCTGCTGCTGCTGCTGCTGCTGCTGCTGCTGGTGCTGCTGCTGCTGCTGCTGCTGCTGCTGCTGCTGCTGGTGATGGTGCTGTTGCTGCTGCTGCTGCTGCTGCTGCTGCTGCTGCTGCTGCTGCTGCTGCTGCTGCTGCTGCTGCTGCTGCTGCTGCTGCTGCTGCTGATGCTAGTGCTGGTGATGGTGCTGTTGCTGCTGCTAGTGCTGGTGATGGTGCTGTTGCTGCTGCTGCCGGTGCCTGTGCTGGTGCTGTTACTGCTGCTGTTGCTGCTGTTGCTGCTGGTGCTGATGCTGCTGGTGCTGCTGCTGCTGCTGCCGGTGCTGGTTCCTGTGAAGGAGCTTCTTCTCGTGCTCGTGCAGGTGAAGAATCTGGTTCTGGTGCTGATGCCGGTGCTGCTGCTGCTTCCGGTCCTGCTGCTGCTTCCGGTACTGCTGCTGCTGCTGCCGCTGCTGCTGCTTCTGCTGCAGTTGCTGCAGCTTCTGCTGCTAGTGCTTGTGTTGCTGGAGCGGATTGTGCTGTTGCTGCTGCTGCCGGTGCCAGTGATGGTGCTGAAACTGCTGCTGCTGCTGCTGGTGCTGGTGCTGGTGCTGCTATTGCTGCTGCTGCTCCTGCTTCCGGTGCTGGTTCCGGTGAGCGAGCTTCTTCTCGTGCTGGTGCAGGTGAAGAATCTGGTTCTGGTGCTGATCCCGGTGCTGCTGCTGCTGCTTCCGGTGCTGCTTCTGCTTCGGGTGCTGCTGCCGCTGCTGCTTCCGGTGCTGCTGCTGGCGCTGCTGCTGCTGCTGCTTCTGCTGCACTTGCTCCAGCTTCTGCAGGTACTTTCGGTGCTGCTGGTGCGGGTTGTGCTGTTGCTGCTGCTGCCGGTGCCGGTGCTGGTGCTGCTACTGCTGCTGCTGCTGCTGGTGCTGCTGGTGCTGCTGGTGCTGCTGGTGCTGGTGCTGGTACTGGTGCTCGTGCTGGTGCTGGTGCTGGTGCTCGTGCTGATACTGGTGCTGGTGCTGGTGCTGGTGCTGGTGCTGGTGCTGGTGCTGGTACTGGTGCTCGTGCTGGTGTTGCTACTGCTGCTGCTATTGCTGCCGGTGCTGGATCCAGTGAAGGAGCTTCTTCTCGTGCTGGTGCAGGTGAAGAGTCTGGTTCTGGTGCTGATGCCGGTGCTGCTGCTTCCGGTACTGCTTCTGCTTCTGGTCCTTCTGCCGCAGCTGCTTCCGGTGCTGCTGCTGCCAGTGCCGGTGCTGGTGCTGCTGCTAGTGCTGCTGCTGCAGGTGCTGCTAATGCTGATGCTGCTGGAGCGGCTAGTGCTGCTACTGCTGCTGCTGGTGCTGCTGGTGCTGGTGCTGCTGCTGCTGCTGCTGCTGCTGCTGCTGGTGCTGGTGCTGTTGCTTCTGGTTCTGGTGCAGCTTGTGCTGCTTGTGCTGCTGGTGCTTCTGCTGCAGTTGCTGCAGCTTCTGCTACTAGTGCTGGTGCTGCCGGTGCCGGTGCTGGTGCTGCTACTGCTGCTGCTGCTGCTGGTGCTGCTGGTGCTGCTGGTGCTTGTGCTGCTACTGCTGCTGCTGCTTTTGCTGCTGCTGCTTCCGGTCCTGCTGGTGTTTCCGGTTCTGCTGCCACTGCTGCTTCTGGCGCTGCTGCCGCTGCTGCTTCCGGTGCTGCTGCTGCTGCCGCTGCTGCTGCTGCTGCTGCTTCTGCTGCTTCTGCTGCAGCTTCTGCTGCTAGTGCTGGTGCTGCTGGTGCGGCTTGTGCTGTTGCTGCTGCTGCCGGTGCCGGTGCTGGTGCTGCTACTGCTGCTGCTGCTTCTGCTGCTACTGCTTCTGCTGCTGCTGCTGCTGGTGCTGGTGCTGGTGCTGGTGCAGCAGCTGCTGCTGCTGCTGCTTTCGGTGCTGCTGGTGATGATTCTACTACCTAGCTACCTAGCTACCTAGCTACCTAGCTACCTAGCTACGAGACTAATTGGATCTATTTAATTTAATTACTTAATTCTTATTAATCTACTGATCTATACCTTAAAAAGGTGATCCTTGAAAAACCGTCATTGCGTCGGTCCTCGACGCTGTCCTCTCGTCCGTCGTCCCGTCGTCCCGTCGTCCCGTCGTCCCGTCGTCCCGTCGTCCCGTCGTCCCTGCATAGAGTACCTATATACTCAAAAAAAAGAACGAGCAAAAGAAATATCATGAGCGCTACATACAGATACCTTTGCGAATGCCGGTTTCGTCCCCTCTTCTTCATCCTGCTTGAGACCTAATGCTCAAAGAAAAGCAAGCAAGGGAAACTCTAAACAATCCATACAGATACCTGTGCTATTTCTTCGTCTGCATCATCTTCGTCCACGTCTTTTTCGTCCCTTCTACTTCATCTTCCTTAAGCACCTAAAACTCAAACAGAAGCAAGCAGGAGAAAATATAAGCTACCCATACAGATACCTCTGTCATTCTTCGTCTCCGTCATCTTCGTCCCTTCTTCTTCATCCCATCGTCGTCCTAAAACTCAAAGAAAAAACAGCAAGAGAAGCACTAAACGATCCATACAGATACCTCAGCAATATCTTCGTCCACATCTCTTTCGTCTACATCTACTTCGTCCCTTTGACGTCGATAACCTAAATCTCAAGAAAAAGAAAGCAAAAGAAAAAATAGGCAATCCATACAGATACCTCTGCAAATTCTTCGTCTACGTCCTCTTCGTCGCCTCTACTTCGTCTACATCGCCTTCGTCTACTTCTACTTCATCCCTTCGTCCTTGAGAACCTAAACCTCATAAAAAAGAAAGCAAAAGAATAACTAAGCATTCCATACAGGTACCTCAGGACATTCTTCGTCTACATCATCTTCGTCGACTTCGTTTTCGTCTACATCATCTTCAACATTCCGGCGCACCTAAAACTCAAAAGAAAGCAAGCAAGGGAAAAAATAATCAACCCATGCAGAAACCTGTGCCATTTCTTCGTCCACGTCATCTTCGTCTCCATCATTCGTCTTCATCGTCTTCGTCCCTCTTCTTCGACCGTGCGTCCTTGAAAACCTAAATCTCAAAGAAAAAAAAGCAAAAGAAAAAATGAGTACTCCATACAGATACCTCTTGCATTTTTTCGTCCACTTTCTCTTCGTCTGCTTCTTTTTCGTCTTCGTCCCCTTCAAGTCAGCATCATCTATTCAAAAAAGCCAGCAAGTGAAAATGGAAGCACTACATACAGATACCTTAATCTTCGTCCCTCACTTACGTCAACGTCGTCCTCTTGCCTTCCCGTCTTGCATCCGCCCTAAATCTAAAAAAAAAGGAAGCAAAAGAAAACGCAAGGAAAATATACAGGTACTGCATAAGACGTCTTCAATGGGCGTAGCACAATCCCGTCCGCACCTAGGCCCCCTAAAGAAAGAAGAAGTACGGAAAAAAGACATCGATTAATACAGAAACCTTTATTTGAAAGTCGTCTTCCTTTGAGGCGACGATCCTTCATCAGGACGCCTGCAAGAAAAATGAAATTAGTAAAAATAAATAAAAAATTCTATTTATCTATCTATCTATCTAATTAATTAATTAATTAATTAATTAATTACCTAATTAATTACCCTAATTAATAATCCTCTACCCTAACTGCCTCTCATTTCTCTATAGATGCCTAAAGTAAGATGATTGACGAGGTGAAGATTAGGTGAAGTTGAAGTGTAAGAAGATGACGTGTAAATGATGAAAAAAAATGAAGTGAAAATACACGAAGAACCTACAATAAAATAAAAGATTAATACCAAATTAATTATAGAATGACAAGTACGTAGGTACACCTATATCAAACAAGTCTATAAGAAAATGCCAATAAATAAATATAAACGAGCCATACCACCGGCGTTTGACCACGCCTAGCATTGAAGAAATTCGCCCCATTAATTAATTAATTACGTGAAGAACCTAGGTTGAAATAAAAGATTGATTAAACAAAAACAGGTACGTAAGTACACCTAAATAAAACGAAGTCTTTTAAGAAAAATGGCAAAAAATAAATAAAAAGAGTCATTACCAGCGTTTGACAATGCCCAGCATTGAAAAATTGGACGGTTCACGATAAAAAATCTATACAGTACCTAAAGAAACAAACGTTAGGATCGAGAAAAATTAACCTCGCCTCATCTTTTGAATGTTCCTTGAAAGGGGCCCCACTCACTAAAGCAGCCCGATTCCTTTGCGACGTGAGAGCAACCGACCCCTAATGCTTTAAAGAGTTGTTTACTTTTGAAAGGGCGCCCTCGAAAGTGCTAAAAACAAAAGGAATTAGCGAAAACGTGCATGATACGGCTTCTAGCTGCAAATGTGGACGCAGAAAGCGCAAGCGAGAAACACTTGCCTAAAGAGAGAAACGTTAGACTCTAAACCACTGACAATTCGTCTAAGTGCTTGGTCGAAAAAAGGGGCCCCCACTCACGCGAAGTCGTTTTTGCAAGCGAAACAGATCCGAAGAGCCTTGATCGGCCAAAGAACGTCCTCGAAGCCTAAGAAGAGACACTAGACTATAGCGAAACGCGAACGCACACCGCGTCACGCCCCCGCAACACCGCCATCTTTGCGTGTCATGTCGAGTCTTCGTTCGGCGAACTGGAGAAAAATGGACGACCGGCAGCGACTACATGCGAAAAACAGTCGATCGGCTTACGATTGACGAAGGAAAGCAGAACGATTGAGCCTCGAAGAAGACTGGTACGACGTAGAAGCGAGTTTTCCCTTCGCCATCGGGTAAAGACTGAAATGAGAGGTTAAACTACAGCCAGCAGCAATAAATTCAGCTGGAGCGGGTCTCCCTAGAGCCGTTTCGTCGTCGTGCTGCTCCAACTATATTTACGGGAGTTTGACACGTGTCATTGATGTCACGAAAAGTTCCGGACAATCACGTGCTGCACGTATGGCGCGAAAAATGCGCTGCACGTGAGGTAGGCGTTTCAGCGCTTGAAAGGAAAAGACGCACGGCTCATTCTTTGGCAAAGCGTAATTGTAAAAGAAAATACAAATGAGTATGATACCAGACGATTTTTACGGTAGTGTTCCTACTAGCTACTTCAGTATCACTCTATTCTTGTGTGTGAGCGCCTGCAATGCAATCAACCAATGTATCTGTTTCATTCACACTTAGACAACAGTCTACATCAGCATCTGTCAAAGCAAAGATGCCCATTGCAGCATATAGCATTGCTCACAGCAAAAGCCTTGCCAATTACATTACGATTACGTAAATTGAATATTTCCAAGAGGCTAACGGTAATTTCTATAGAAGAGACGGTCCGTGAATAATCAATTTGCCGTATCCCTCCCACGACAAATCGACGAGAGAATTATCATGCCTACCATCAGCATAGTCGGTAAAAAACAACGCTTCAGCAGAAAAATCGTGCGAAACCCGAACTCTTTCACAGTCGCATTATTAAAATACTCAAATCGCTTCGCCTCTCGCAACCCAAAACCATACATGTGCACTTCACGACACAAGTGCAAAGCAAACACAACAGTATCGAAACCAGACGTTGGAAACATCCACTTAAATTCAACCCAAAACCGCGACCGAGCAGTCCCATACTTTCGCCCATAAGCGTAAAACAGGCGATTACTCAATTCAAAAACGCGAGGTCCCATACCGTAGGTCTTACGTCGATACCGCGTCCAACAGTTTCTCACGAACTCCGCATAGGCAGTCGGATTCCGATGACTCGTCACAAAAAAACGCTTCACGTCATGGCAAGGCCAATGCGATAAGAAAGAATTAAGAACGAGAACGTCGCCTTCGCGACATCCAACGTATTTTTCGTATCCCTTTATAGGAGGCAGATTGATACGGAACACGACGTCGCGCGAGTCGATTTCAGCACCAAATTCGTAGTTGAGGAGATTGCCTGAGGAGCCAACAACGGCGCAAGTGTCGTGGAAGCGACGGAGGAGTGGTTCCGTGATGAAATCGTCGTCTGTGGCGAATTGGGCTGCTTTGAAGTAGAGTTCATCGTAGTTGCGTGCGTTGTTTGAGCAGACGAGGAGCGAGTGCGGTCCGTGGCAACTCAGTTCGAATGTGTTTGATTTGGAGATGTTGGCAGTGCGGCGGTAGTGTGAGACGTTGGGAAGATGGATCGTGGCGAAGAGCATCAATAGAGTGGCGAAGAGCGAGAGAATTAAAACTACAAAAAACTGCATGACAGATGGCTCCATCCTAAAGAAAGATCAATATAACGAACATATATAGTAGTACACTTGTACCAATATTTATGTTTTGAATAAAATTAAACTAATCATTTTGGAATTGCTAGCGAAAGTTAATCTACTAACACAGTGAGGTTGGAATGTGTTGACATGGCCTTGTGGAAGTCGCCACGAAAATAAAGAACTCACCCTGGTAATCTTAAAACAATCGTTTTAAAATAGAAAGAAACATGTATCATTTCTCTTGGTCTAGTACGAGTGAAAATGTGAGGACGCAGAGATTTCTCCTCAGGCATGCAACTGTCGACTTTCATAGCTATCTAGCAAAGTCGTGGTACGTAGACAGTCTGCAACGGCACAGTCGACTACTACGCAGAGTGCAAGAGCAAGCCTAGGAGAAGAGCTCTTTTGCTACAAGGCCAAGCGAGACTTGGAAAGCAAGACGAAGAGCTACAACACCCCTCCAGTCTAGCTGAGAACCATTACCAACGTAAAACATACCGCCGTTGGTCGAGAAGAACGAGAAAACGGGAAAGAAAAACCGAACGAGAAGATTTAACGCACGCTACCATTTTTTAAAATATCAAGTTTTGAGACTAGAACGATGAGGAAAAAGTGCAGTATCAGAATCATACTTTCTGCTCTAATGTTAATTGCTACCAACTGACAGTGTAATCGAGAAACTTAATTTGACATGTAATTGATTACGTATTGGCGGACGTAACAGTAGTACACAGTAACTAAAAACCGTATATAACATTGTGAATAAAAGTGAGGCTAATGCAGTCTGCTCTATTCCCCAACAGGCCAAAATAAGTGTACGATGAAGCCGACTTTTACACGTCACTAAACTGCTACGTAACCCCCTTCTTTGTTGGCCAACATCAGTTCGATGACATTATTGACTAGCTGCGGAAATGACGGTCGCTCCTCTGGGTCTTCCTTCCAACAATCGCCCCATGATCTTGAACATGAGATTATAGAGTACAAATATCATTACATCAGTAGCAGCATAATCAATTACATTCTATCAGGGCAGTGCTTTGGTTGACGCATTCCTTCTTTGAGGAGCTTGATGAGATCGCTAATAGGTACACCGGAATATGGAGTCTTTCCCATCGCCATCACCTCCCACAACGTAATCCCATACGACCACTGAATAAGTAGATAGGAACCAGTAGACGCTTTCACATCACTACGATAGGGACTCACCACGTCGCTTTTTGATGTAAATATTCCGTCTGTTAATCCTTCGAGTGCTACGCAGCGAATAGGAAGTTGATTGCCTTAATTTGCCAGGTGTAATCCGGTAATATTCCTTGTCCTCTTGCAATACTCGAGCTAATCCGAAATCGGATATTTTGATGGTCAGATCCAAGTCCACCCTAGAGTTGCTTCATTAAACATTTGCGAGTAAATGCGCTATAAACAGTAAATAGAACATACATGCAATTGCGGGCAGCCAAATCTCGATGCAGTATCATCTTCCCTACAAAATTTTTCATTCCTTTGGCAATTTGATAGCCAAACTGCAGCAGTTTGCAAAGCTAAAGATATATTGTGTTATCACCAATATGCTGTAGCCCTAAAGCCACTGTTACACTGCGATTCCTATCTTTATTATCTTCATCATTAGCTGCAGAACTGAGCGAATGAAGGACTCTTTGCTTTCTTAAAATATGTCTTCAAATCTTGAAGAACCATTTAAGGAAGCAATACTAAAGGCCTGTACTATTGCTCGTCTTCAGGATTAGGTGAACAGCAGATGCCAATCAACTTCATCACGTTTGGATGATGAAGGTTTTTTATTCAAAAGGCTTCGATTAGGAAGTCCCGCACATTAACTCCTACATCAGTTATAATTAAATCAGAAAATTCCTAATATATGTACCTACGTACCTGCTTTAGCTGATTTTGCAGCAGCGGTATTCCCATCCAATTGACATTTATAGACTCTCCCAAAGTTACCTACGTACGTGCAGATGCATGGTGTGATTGCCGCGACTCTTAAACGTACCTTCTCCTATATCTTTCGCTACTATAAGACGTCTAGGACAAACCCTGAAGTTTCCTATCTTGGTAACCATTTCGGAATCCCAGAGCTTATTGGCTGATGTCTGAAGTTCGAGCTCGACAGACTCATGCGTCTTTAATTGGCGGACGACGTCCCAAAAATACGTGTTTCTTGCGCCACAGTACAACCAGAAGAGCCACAATCAGTAATCCTGGGATAGTTGCTGGAACGATAGCTCTGACGATAAATTTTTTATCGCCTGTGTTTGGTTCTATTTCTGTTGAAGCGTAGAGCGAATTTTATATCATCATGCATCTAGAATCTCTTCCATTCTTAATTTCATCACAGCTTAGCGCCTTAAAAATCATTTGAACAGGGCTGATTGAATTCTGCGCAAAATACGCTTCAACTAAGGCTAGAGCGTCTTTGTAATTCGAAGAGCAGCTTCTGTTGTGACCAAATCGCATTGAGCGTTCTCTTGAGCACAAAGGAGCTGGATAGGTATAGTTGCGAGTCCCAATCGTTACGGTCAAAAAATCATTAAGTGACAAAATAAATTTAGAAAGGTGTCGTAGCCTGCAAGAAGTCTTAGGAATGGTTCTAAGTTTGGCTTCTAGCCACATCCGCTGGCCGATACGAGGCTTCGAAAAGAGGGATAGGTGATGTGCAAGAGCGAGTCTTACAAACATTGTGCACGTGGGCCAATAAAAAAAAACAAAATAAATAAAGCAATAGCAATTAAAGAGCCTCTACGTGAAACGATAGACTGTGAGTATGTCTTGTTATAATGATGTCTTTTCTGACGTTTTTTTCTTTATGACATGCCACGAGGTAGGACACGTGGGTAGATACGAACGTCCTCTTCTATTTGACAGATTCTAGGCTCAAATCGCTGCTTGGGCGTTACTGCAGGTTTTGTTTCACGACATACCTCCCAAAAGGGTTCTGTCTCACTCTCACTAGTCATACGGCTTCTTAATCTTTGTTTGTACTCACCTGCGTTCCGTCAGAGTATATTGAATGAAGTTATGCCTCCAAACGACGGTTTTTCCCTAATGGAGCCCCGATTTTCTAACAACTAGCTGGACGCAATATCTCTTATGCAGTAAACTTCCTACGTCAGTCGCATCGACGAGGAATCTTTTCTCGCCTTAGAAAAAGCCATTAAAGTTCATCACGTGACGACGACTAGTCGAGTCCCGTAGTAGAATTCCGGCTTCGTCTCAATCCACACTCTCAGAAGACTCAGCTCGATGCACGCTCATCGCACCGACTTCTTCGCCTCTTTGCAGCTCAAGCAGCCCAGATTCAAGCACGCCAATAGGTAAGCGCACGCTTCCCGTTCATTTTTCGTCCGCGCGGCGCGTTCCGACAATGCCTGTGTCCTGTCGCAACGCGGAAAACAACGTAGAGCGCGCGCGTGGATGTTTCTGCTCTCCAGCGCCTTTTTCGCTACGAGCGGCGACGTGACACGGATCGCGGACGTGACGACGCTCGCGTAATCCTTTCGCCATTCGCCGATCCCTCATCACGTGCACTCTCACTTCGTTTCATTTCATTCCCTTCTTCTTTTTCTTTAGTTTCGCGACGAAAGAGCGAAGAAGAAAGGTAGAAGAGTGCCTCGTGTCAGCGCGACGATGAGGTCACCCATTGGGGCCCCACTTGGTGTAGGCGTGCACTTAGGGGCGGGGCTCTTTGTGACGTACACGGCGCCGAATGCCTGCGATGTCACTGCCCACGCTGGCGGGCATAGAAAAATTTCCGACAGTCTAGCCATTAGGTCTGATTTCAAAAAGTCTAATCAAGGGCGGGTTGGGGTTCGCGAGTGAGGGCTGGTGGTCGTTGCAGTGCACGAAGCCCAATTGTGTACGTTGCAGAGAGTGTAGCGGGACAACAAATCGGTATAATGCAGTAATGGCACTTCCTCCCTCACGTGCTTCGTTTGCATCACTACGTTAGTTTGCACAGGTCCTCTCCCTATGCACTAAGGTTTAGTCTTTGGCTGCTAGTAGGGTAGGATGGTTTGAATAGTAGTCTTATAGCTCTTTTCCTCTTCACGTGCTTAGCTAGCAGCCGCCACGTGCTTTAGACCATTATTCTGTGGATTTTTAGGTAATCTAGGTTGATTAATTAGTATATAGGCTTATTTTAGGTCAGTGGATTTATAAGGTAATCTAGGTTGTTATCAAGTTCCTGCTGTTCTTTTTTCTAGGGTAGCATAGTAGGTTTTTTCATTTCCAGGTTTTTATTTCTTCCACAGGTTTTTATTTTTCACAGGTTTTTTTTTCATTTACTGTTCATCATAGAGATGTAGTTTTTAGGTATTAGGATAGAGAAATACCTTAAAACAACCTAACAGTCGTTCTGTTGCACAGACGGTAAATATTTAGTATTAGTAGTCAGCATTTTCACGCTGTTAACGGAACACTTCACCCTCTTAGCAGGTGATCCAACAATTGACTTGAATACTTGTAACATTATCAACAACGACAAAAACAACAACGACAAAAACAGCCACACGCAAAAGAATTGCTTCTAGCCTGAAAGTAGGAAACTTTACTGTTTTTCATTGATCTCAGAGGAATCAAGATCGCTTCCCGACTCCATTGTTTCATCCCCTGATTCCATTTCCTCGCAAGAACAATGAGGGCTTGTAGCATCAAACACGACGTATTTTCCCGGTTGCTTTGCTTCTACTATTTTTCCAAGATGCTGCGTAAGACTCGAGAATGATGAGCGCTTTTCAGTATCGGCGTGCCAACATGCAGACATCATCTCGTACCTGCAAGAACATGGCAATAAATAACCGGCCATAATTCACGAAACAAATTACTGACAGGTCAACGGAGCAGTTGTCTGGGCAGCTCAACCGGTTACCTCTTCGTAAATACGACAGGAGTTTTTCACTTGATACGCAAGGATAGGGAAAAGAGCCTACAGGGCTAAAATGTTCAATGGAGAGAAAAATCACATGGCTAAGCTCACCGAGTGTACATATTTCCCACATGACTACTCCAAACGACCACCTATACATTCGAGAATCTGTTATAGCAAAACGCGCTCTGAGTCAATCATCAAAGATTAGTTTTACACGTCGCTCTGTTCGGAAAAGAGACGATGCGTCATGGCTTCGATAGACATCCATCGTAGAGGGAGACGTCTCGCGGTCTTTTGAGAATACACGCCATCTTGATAGACGGATCTCGTTAGTCCAAAGTCGGATACTTTAAGAAGTTCGTTTTCGCACACGAGCACGTTTCGACACGCTAAGTCACGATGAACCAAACCTTTCCCAGCAAGATATTCCTAAAAGTGCCAACCAAGCAGAGTGAATAAGTTCTAAGTTATTATCTATCTACTTAATAAGCACACCATTCCAGATGCAATTTGCCACATAAATGATATTAAATCGGAAGACCTCCATTTGCAACCAACACTGCTGCCGCTTTCACCTTCACCTGTGTAAAATAAATTTTTGTGCCGCTACCTTTTGACTTCTAGTCGTACCGTCAGTAGCTGAGTCCGAGTCTGTAGTTTGACTCAAATCATCATTTATATCACGCTTATGATGCTCAACTGAGTCGCAGTCGAGCGGCGATGTGAGCGTCTCATCCTAAAACAGATGTTAAAAGAATAGTCAACGACACTGCTGCTAAAGAGTTTACATCACGCTCCTCAATTTCAAAGCTGGAGATGGAGATTGACGACCGTTGGTCTTGTTCAATACGCTAATGCAAAAGAAATGACTGAGTTGTTGTGGTTAAAAGTACCGCTTCGGCCGTGCTCACATTGGGTCTTTCTTTTCTGAGGTAGTTGAGTAGGTCACCGTGCAGACAGTATTCGACAATAAGACAGAAAGGCGTGCTTGTCGATATGCATCCAACTAGGCTGACAATATGAGGATGTTGACCAATCCGCTTCATCAGCTTGATTTCTTCTAGGAAATCTTCATTTTGCACATTCGATCCTACAACCATAAGAGGCACATTATCAAACTACGTCTACTCCAAATGAACATTATAAACAAAATTGATAAGAAGAGAAAAACGAGGCCAGTATACCTTTGAGCATTTTACAAGCAACAACCGACTTCTCACTTGCAGAAGAACCCGACTCATTTCGAGATTGGCTCGAAAGGATGGATAGTCGGCTCAAAAGACCCCTATTTGGACAGTGAAAAAGATACGCCTTGTGCACAACGCCAAAGAAGCCATCGCCCAGCTTCTCGAGCAGAGTCATATCTCCACGGTTAACTTCCCATCGGTCGGGTGGTTCGGCGAAGAAAGATCCTAAGGGCGACCAGCTGAAGCGTTGAGCTCTGCGTCGAGAATAGGCAACAAAAATGAAAATGGCAAAAAAGATCAAAGTAATCGAGCTGATGACTGGCAAAACGATCATTGTTAGAGATCTCGAAGCGACTGCAACAACTGCAAGACAATACTGCCACTTTCACAAAGAGCAAACTTAATGAAGAGTTTTATTTAGGTACCTTCGCAATGGGTTCCATTGCCCTTATAACCACTGCTGCACCGGCATTGAAACGATCCTTCTGTGTTGTTACACATTGCTCCAGGATGGCACGTTTTTCCAACGAAGCATTCATCAGTGTCGTTGCAAGTGAATCCATCTCCAGTCCAGCCTCGAAGACAAGTACATGAGTAGGAGCCATCCTCATTTGTGCAAGTGGCTTTCGAATGGCATGAGTTATTCACGTCACATTCGTTGATGTCGTCGCAGATGGAACCATTTCCCTTCCAGCCATGCAGGCAAGTGCACACGAATGAACCAATCTGATTTCTGCACTTTGCTTTTAAATGGCATGGTCTCAGTGTATCGCACTCATTGACGTCAGCGCAAAAACTACCGTTTCCTGTCCAGCCAGGTACACACATACAGCGGTAAGAGCCGTCTTCGTTTAGGCATGTTGACTGGGGATGACATTCGTTAGCCAAATTGCACTCGTTCAAATCAACGCAGTGACTTCCATTGCTTGCATATCCATTTTTGCAAACGCACTCATATGACCCAACAGTATTAATGCATCTTTGACTTTTATCGTTACAGATGTGATCACATTCGTCGATATCTGTAATCCAAGAAAAAAGTGAAAATCTGCACCTGGTTAGTAATAATCTAACCTTTGCATGTTGTCCCACTTCCAGTAAAGCCAGGATTACAGATGCAGTTATAAGAAGATAATGTATTTTCACAAGTTGAGTTCACGTGGCAATTGTTTGTGTTGTTGTAGCACTCATCATAATCTATAGACGTCACGCAGTAAAAGAGGCTCCTTATAGCATCGTTTGACATACCTAGACTTGCACTCATAAAGCAAACGCTGGGCTTTTTCTCTATGCAATTTGCTGTTTCCCAAAAACGTGTTGATGCAGCTACACAATCATGTTCCCTTTGTAAGGAAGCGTTCTTCACAGCTTCCGACGCACCCCAGTTCACATAAACTAAAGACGAACCGTCTTTCCAAACGTAAAAGCCCTCATTGAAAACGTCATTAAGTCCAATCCAAGCCTCTTCACTGTTGAGAATGTTAGCGTTAAGGCGGTCCTGCTCTGAAACAGACAAAATTCTGGCCAGAGAGCCTCCCATTATCTCGCAGTTAGTCACAGAATCCTGCCACGTCTTCTTTTGCTTAATTCGTTTGAAGCATGAGCGGTTGCCAAGCATCGTCCAACCGTTATGACATATGTAAACAGCTAAAGAAACAACTGATCTCGGCAAAGAATAAAATTTAAAAAAAATTTACTTCCATTTGCAGTTTTAGACGCAGTTGATATACTTTCATCAGATTTCTTCAGCAATCCTATAACAAACTGATCATTAAAATGGCCTTAGAGTGTAGCTTCCTAATGTACTTTTGCAGATATATCCAGCCTTTTTAGAGCAGTTTGAAACAGACCAAACAAACTCTTGCCCGTTCGATCCAAACAAAACGCAACTCCGACTGTTTCTATTTTGTACCGCTGGCTCATACATTGCCCACTTGGTGAAATTGACCATAGCCCCACTAAGCCATTCAAAGCTTTTTTTGACCGAGGTACGATTGTAGACTAAACCAATCCAATAGAGCGATCCTTTAACCGGTGATGTTTCCTTTGCAATGAAAGCGTTTTCGTGCAGAGTGTCTATCGAAGCCAGACTAGAATTACGATTTTCGCAAATTTGATGAGCGCGTTCTTGCGATACGAGCTCAATGTCTTCCTTAGACCAATAATAGCACGCATTTTTGAAGTTCAGTTCGTGCTCTCCGCACAAACCTGTTGCTGACAAATCCGTAGCTTCACGAATTTCTCTACTAATGTTGACTAGAAAAAACAAAACAAAAAAAGGCGTGTCATGCGGTATGTTCAAAAATGAAATTGAACATCTTACCAAGAGCAACTTTGCATAATATTTGTCTTCTAACCAAACAATCGGCCGTTTTCCAGTAGCCATCGAGAGGGTCAATCACAACGCACCTATGAAAGGTTTTCGGTTCTCCAATAGCCCACAAGACGTACCTAAAACGCAACGTAAGAAAAAAAATGTCGCTCAGTCCAATCATAGGAACCTTAGAGGTTCCTTGTTACTCCAGCTAAATACTTCGCCACCTTGCCTCCTCAAGCCAATCCAAACATCTTTTTCAATGTCAGCAAGAAGAGACAGCACGAAAGCCGGTTCGTGAGGACTGCTAATACTAACACCATTGACCGGACCACATCCTCCACTTTCCATGACTTGTCCGTTGTCCTTAGCGGGCATGCGATGGGAAACAGTGTAACAGTAGTCGGCAAACAAAAACCACCCTGTTGGGCAATCTATAAATAAGTATACTGCAAATTTATTGAAAAAGGAAATAAATTGCTTTCCTTACATTCTTTTTCTTTGCACACAAGTCCAGCAGCGTTGCATGGGCGACTGGTTTTAGATTCAAAGTGCGTACAGCGTCTAAGAGCTGTTTCCCTTCCGTGACAAAGCACTTTCAACGGAGAAAACTTTCGGTTGCTTGAAGTTAATTCAGAGTTTCTTTTCGCCGAGATTGCCTTCTCATAGCCTAACTCGCTGCAAACAACTTGAGCTGCATTAATGTTCCATTTGTCTTCACAGACAAATTTCCACTTGTCGAAGACAAAAACTTCAATTGTTCCCTCTGTCTCTTGCACATTATGAACGGTTTCCATAAGCCTGACTTGCCATTTTGATCTATAGCATTCGATCCAAATGTAGTCAAAGCAGCGGTTGAAAAATCTTTTAAAACTGCATTTTTTAATTGAATTGGACATACAGACACCGTAAAACGTTTTAGAATCACCCCATCTGTTAGAAGCAGGAATGAATCTCATCCCTCCACGATCGAATCCCAAATGCCTACAAGTAGCCTGAGGTAGTTTTGATAGTACGCGTTTGTCAAGGCCGCAAACTTTCTTCCAACTTCCATCAGTAGAAACCTCCAGTAATCCGTTTCTGCTCCATTTGCCCCTTACAAGCCGTACTCCAATTGAACGGGTTAGAGCGGACTGACATGATAAAAATATCTCCACTTCGCAAGTGGCTCTATCATACGTGCAGCTGAGAGCCTCATTCCACGAACAATCAACCATGTGAGAGAAATTTTTTCTGATTTCTTCGACGGAGCGGTTCAACGCTCGGACAAACAAAGGACTTTGGTAATTCAAATGTCGACAAACTGCGAACGCCGTTCGCATACGATTTGGCCCTATGCAGACGCGGCTCCACTCACCATCTACAAAAACCTCAAGGCGGCCGCGATTCGGAGTCACGCCGTCGACAAGTCGAACGTCGGTTTTGACGCGATCTACGACAAAAACAAACGTTCTCTTCATAAAGCTTCGAAAACAATAACTAAACCCACTCCTCGGTTTTTCACAGATGAATCGGTTTCGAGACAAGCAGGATACGACAGACCAACTCATACGATAATGAAAAGCAGACGCTGCACTCCATCGAGGAATGACGGCGACACATAATTCCGTTTTGCAGTGAAAGTTCAAATTATTCCAGTTCGAATACACAAATGGCGAACCGTCGGACCAACGATATGTGTAGACGCCGTGAGGAGCAGGAGTGCCTATTAATCCGATGAACAACTTCTCCAATTTGTAATTCCTAAATAGGTAACGCGAAAAATCCTTGTGTTCTCTATCGATCGACAAGAGGTGGGCTCCTTGTGAAAAGCACACGTCTTCTGCTTGACGCCATGTCAACAGCTCTTCTGAAATCGTGAGACACGAAGAAGCATAAGGCATCCAACCATTTTCACAACCTAAAAGAGAAGATTAATTTGCCTATAGTGACTGTTTTTTTCGCTAGGATGAACATGGTTCGTACACTTCCTTTTCTTTGGATGCTCTATATTTATAGATATCACTTTCTAAACTAGAACAAGAAGTAAACGCAGAAGGGAAAAAACTGGGCTCTTACTCAATTTTCAAGTGTGAAATAAAAAGGGATTTTTAATTAAGCACGTCACTTTCTAAGAAAGTAGACGCGTACTAGTCTATATAATCTCACCGTTTCGCGCTTGAGCAGGCTTCGCGAATGCCATTGCCAAAACAATGACGGCGACAAGTAGTTGGAGGCCGTGAAAGGGAAGAATCACGAATCGACGACATGGGCGTCTTCTGCATTGGGCGGAACAGGTCAAACGACCATAGTGCGAGAAGAGATGAATGCAAACAGAAACAAAAACGACAATGACGACAAGCAGAAAGATACCATTAAATGTAAAGATGCAAGAAACCGGATCAATGTTACAAACTAAAAATAGTTCAGCACCGTGCACAAATCAATTTCTTAATTAAGACTTCACCTTGAAAGACTACGCGAACATAGCTTATTTCCGGATATGTAGAAAAATGAGAAGTGGACGTTGCGTCGCCAACGGGCTTGTCGTCATCACGATCTCGAAAGCATGCCAACACAAACTGAGATTGACAAGTAAGAATTTGTACCTCTAAAGACTGTTGCTAAGACCTTATCTTTGTGAATCTCTTCAAAATATAAAACAGTAGACGCTTCAAGTCGACGCAAGCCTATTCCGAAGCGCTGACCATTTCTAAAGAAGTACTTTCTATGGCAGTAATATAATTTAGAAACAAAGGTCGCACCTGTTAGGGGTGTTGGAAACATGTCCAGTGCATTGCGAGTGAATCTGTGAAGACGCCCATTCGCCGACTTCGAGAGAAAAATATCATACTAGTGTTTCATTATGTGCTTTAAGGAATAACGTAGTCTTATAAGACAACTGAGCAAAGGGTGTATGTAGGTCAGACATAAAAGTATACCAATTGATTTTAAAAGTCGTCTAAAAAATTGACTGGGCTTTCGACCGGGTTTTGTAAAAAGCATCAGTACTTCTTAGGGGCCATTGCAGTACAATCAAAAGCCCTTGTCCTGATAATTTATTATTATTGCATTAACGCTTCTCCCAAACGTATAACAAAGATCTCCACTGACCCAGCTGGAAGACAGAATAAACATACATGCATCGCCACAACCACGCCTACCTATTTCGCTTAGGTTGGGAACGGTTCAACCATCGACCGACATATCAGTGAGTTTGACTTAGACACCCTAAGCTACTCGGAGACTGCTTGGTGTTTGAGCTACGAGGGACGGCAAGGGACCATAGTCTTTTATCCTACCTTTCACTTTGATTCCGTTGCGCGGAAAATCTGACAGATGACACAACCAAACCTGAGAAGAAAAAGTTAGAGTTCAAAGGAAGAAGGACGCCATTGGAGCTGTTAAGGGTGACACGGATCGACTGATACTTTTTCCGGTTCTATTTCGCGGGTTATATGTGCATCAAACCACCGCAGATCAGCATAGATGTGTACGAATTGCTCATGCCAGCGCTGGGAGGAACATGCACAAAGTGGGTGCGCTGTGCGTAATAATTGTATAGCGTAATGATGACGGAGAAGGGCTTCGCTCGCGAGGCTCAACTATCGTCTTTGCACCAATCTGTCAGCAAGCAGCTTCCCCACTCGCCCGCCCTTTGCACTCCTGATAAAAGCCTTCTCAACTAGACGGCGATCCACTTTGCTCCCTAAAAGGCAAATTCATTCATGCGAGACTCAATTCGCCTAGCCACGCGCCCTGTAAGGAAGCATTAGACGAAAGGCATTTGATGCCAGATGTTTTAACAGACGCGGAAACGTTTATTTTAGGGCACTAAACAAGATATAGTGCAGGTACGGAAACGATTCAAGAACCTTTGCAAGAATTCACTTCGACGCATGTCGTATACGAAATGCTTAGCCATGAACTGTGATGAGTCAGAGAGAAGGTATTCCCTTTGAAGTTCGAGAAACGCAGAAACTAGAAAGAACAAAACCGAACAAGAGTGCGATGGAATCAAAAGTGACTGTGTAAGTGTAACGGTACTACGGCGAGACGTGCTCAGATCAAGCTGGCAACAAAAAGCGAACACTAGCGTTTCCTAGCTCCTCGCTGGACAAAATGAAAGTAGGCAAACCTCATCGGTAAGACGGCTGCGACTGTGAGCGATACACGGGATTTTATTGTCGACAAACTGAATGACGTCAGAGAACGGCGAGTGTTCATCGTCGAGAGACGACTTGGCGACGATAAGAGCGACGAATGCGATGAAAAGCAAAAACAGCGACATCTACACTGACCCCTTCGTATAATGCCAAGAAGCAGTGAGTGCGTCACTAATGAGACGACTGCTGATTTTAATCCTTCATATGTTTCCATGTCCACGCCCTTCGGTTACATCACAAATCAGATGATGCCTAAATTGAACGAGGCGATTTAGAAGATAACGAGTAATCGCGACAACAGCCCACTGTGAGTGCACAACTGTACTGACGTTGCCAACTCTGAAACACTGCGTAAGGGAGCCAACAAACAGATAGTTTTACCAATCCTTGGCGTCTAAATTACTTCCTGAATAGCTTCCATTGGATAAACTCTTAGTATGAGGTTTCCTTCGACATGTGACACAAATTCTCTCTCTGCATAATCAATAAACAATACACGATAGCCTGGGCTGGCACTGTCTATACCGCAAAACGTCAATATAATGAACGTTAATGCAGTAAACGCAGTAAAAAACTTCGTCAATGCAGTAAACGACACCATCAAATGAAAGAAACGGTGTCGTCATTGAAGTCAAATATTAAAAAAATGGTAGAGATCCATCGAGCAACCCTGAGAGACTACCAATGCAAGTCGTTCGCCTTTTCTGATGCCAGTACGAAAAAAATAGCATTTTTCCGGCGCCGTTCACGACATCGACAGCCTGAAGAGGAAAAAGATTTTTTCTGACTCAGATTGAGTCGAAAATCTACGATGAAACAGAAGTGATGCTGAATACACTAAAGCATAGTTTACTGCTGCCCGTCGAGCTGCTCTCTGGCATTCAATGCCTTGGGAAACCATTTCTGAATAAGAAATTTTGTGTCAAGGCTTTCCTGACATCGCACCATTTTGCGCCATTGCGTAATGTAAACACGTTGAATAGCTATCTAGAGTCGTTCCGGTACTTTCGGACAACATGTAGTTCGGACAGTTCTTGTGTGCGTTGGAGAAGGTAGATCCAAACCGCTTTTGGCTGATCTTCTTCCTTGTTCCCTTAGAGATTACTCACCAAAGTTTCGGCTGGATCGAAAGAGCCATCGCCAGATGACACGCCATTATTCCAGCAAGGTCAGTGACACGTACTTTCGAACACCCACATGCGATACGGACAGAGCGATTTTCTTCAAGATAATCACGAGCGAATAGGGAAAGTTATATACCGTTGGAAAGCGCTTTCTTTGCTCTTTCATCCTATATTAATTATTTAATTAAATTTGAATTGGTATTTGAATTACAGAATTTTAAAAATTGCCGAATTTTTGGCAATTTCGGACACATTTGATAACGTTATTTTGTTGTAAAGCAAGCTCAGAAAAACTGAAAATTTATAGCTGTCAAGCTTTCGTTGCATTTCTCGAAAATAGAGTTTAGCACAGGTGCACTGGCGCTAAACTCAGAAAAAGCAAGTAGACATGCAGTTAGCTGGCATTAGTAACTCTTAAATGCTCTAGGAAAGGTCAGAAAGTAGTTTGGTGAACGGCCAGACTTTTCTCTCTGGCTATCTGCCACCTTCCATCTGTGCAAACGCTATTTTTGAGAAACGCAGAGAAAGCTTTGCCGTTACAAATTCTCAGATTTCTTGAGTTTGCTTTACAATAAATAACGTCGATGACCGTGTCCGAAATTGCCAAAAATTCGGCAATTTTTAAAATTCTGTAATTCAATTACCAATTCAAATTTAATTAAATAATTAATATAGGATGAAAGAGCAAAGAAAGAGCTTTCCCACGGTATATAACTTTCTCTATTGGCTCGTGGTTATCTTGAAGAAAATCGCTCTGTCCGTATCGTATGTGAGTGTCCGAAAGTACGTGTCACTGACCTTGCTCGAATAATAGCGTGTCATCTGGCGATGGCTCTTTCGATCCAGCCGAAACTTTGGTGAATAATCTCTAAGGGAACAAGGAAGAAGATCAGCCTAAAGCAGTTTGGATCTACCGCCTCCAACGCACACAAGAACTGTCCGAACTATATGTTGTCCGAAAGTACCGGAACGACTCTAAACACGTTGAAAAGCTCTCTAGCGATGAGAGTGTCGCATGATTGTCGCGCGCTTCGAAGATAGAAGCTGTCTGACCAGCAAATTAACAGGGAAAAGTCCAATACATTCTGTCGCCCTCCATCTTGAATCTTAGCGTGCTCGTCTCGATTGTCTTCTCTCGACTGTTCGATTTTTATGCATTCTGGACGATCGAATATGTCTTCGCGACCGAAGATAGATTGAAATAGACTGAAATCGTTGTTCAAACGCTTCGGACAGTGCGTCCACGTCCACGCATTGGAAGCGAAACGCAGGTGACCTAACGCGTTTCTCTTCATTCCCACGAGCAAATGCAACGTAACTGTATTCGTTCTATCGACTGCGACTTCCAACAATCTAATTTGACGAAGCTATAGAGCTCGTGTAGGGCCTACAAATGAGATCAACCACAAATGAGATCACTACGTCATCATGACGTAGTGATCTCATTTGTGGTTGATCTCATTTGTAGGCCCTACAGCTCGATATCGTGAATGCTCTACTTCGCTAAGATTCGATCGATTGGGCCGCATTATTTTCGAAAAACGAATGCGTTTGAACGTTTTCGGTCGCGCTTCGTCGCGTTTTCGTCGCGTTATAAGAACGCGAAAGAAACGTGACATCACATCCGGCTACCATGCACGCGTGCACGTGGTTCGTCTCCTGTTTCCCTTTTCTTTTGCGACACATGCTGCACGCGCGTGATCACTCCAATTATTACCATTTTTGGTTGCGCGTAGAGGTGCAAAAAGCAACGCTGTCTCTCGTGACATCGTTGCGGTTAATGACGCACACCCATCGTCCAATGAGAGAAGAGTCCGCGTCATCGTTCGTGCACGAGCTACATAAAGTCGTGCACGACGCTCTCCCTCTTTACGTAACCCCGTCGCTTGAGATCTCGCTCGTACGCTCTGTGAGTCGTTGGAAGACAGGGAGCCAGAGGGGCCATCGATTCGACCGACGCATTCTTCCTGGAGCAACGATCTGGAAGTGATTAGAGGCACAACTAAGACCTCTAGGAGCTTCCGGATCGGAGTGCCGCCGTCTTTTCGACGGTGGAGCGCTTCAACTCGCTCCGTTTCACCGTAGATTTATTCTACGGTGTAAAATGGGACAGCGTCGACGTTGGCCGGCTCTGCTCCACGTCGAGCACATGACTTGCGGGCCTCTTCGGCGGAGGCGATAGCCGTCTCCCCGAGGGGGCGACGAACCTCGGAGTCTCACTTATTGTGGGTTCTGATCCAATTCATGACGTTGGTGAGGGTCGGCTGGGTTGCGAAGCGTCTGGACCTCCACGTGGTGCGACCTGGGTCACGCAAACACAGTCGCGCTCTTCTTTCGTTTTTTCGGGTAAGTACGTTGCTTCGATGAATGGATACTGGCCTCGTGTTTTTAGATATTTGTTCTGAAGCCGTGGCAGCGAAGAACTTCATTTTGCTATTCGATCAGTCGTCGGTTAGAGGTGTGACTTTGTGTCTCTGCTTTTTTCACCTCCGGGCACTGCGCTTTGCGACACAGGCAATCGCGCGCTTTTTTTTCTCCAGTACCTTCTTAGATTGGCTCGATTTTAGGCGGAGTGGTAATTAATCCACTTAGTTAATAGATACCGGGATTTTTTCTCTTTTAGATGTAAAGTCGAAAGAGAATGCATTAATTGATTTTTGTAGGTGCACAAATATTTTTACAGCACGTATAGATTCGCAAAGCGTTTGATCGCGGGTGAATACTCTGGCAATGTTTTAATCCAGTTTTCTCCCAAGCGCGCAAGGTCTTAGTGCATCATAGTAGAAAGAGGTTATTGTGTAATTTTGCTCTTCTAGCCATACCGTTGACTGGATCTGAAAAACAAAGGAGGATCTTACCATGGAAAAAAGCGTCCGAACGATCTCAAATTTCAACTCTATTGACTTGCTTTATTCTTTTCTGTTGTGTAGTTGTACAAGTATGACGTTCTTTTTTAATTTCTGTTTTTCAATTTAATTTAAGGCAAACTTTCTAAAGGCAGGCACATTTGGAGTTCACGCGTATCGCTATATCACTATTGATTTAGCGGCCCGTGTATCCGTGTGGGATAAACGGCTTTTTCTTGTTTTTCCTTGAAAAGCCGCTTTACCCTACCCTGACATACGGGCATCAGACATTACATTGAAGGCATCATCAAAGGTTCTGCCTAATTATTAAACAAAAACGCAAAATCAAATAATTATAACAGTGAAATCTAGTGCCACCAAGAAAAACGAAAACACACAATCATGCATAAATGATATAGAAGCGGCAAAGACATATAAATTCACATTACATGTCACGTGAAACGCTGACATGCCTTTTTGCACCTGAGACTCACAAAAGACTCACTTGGGCCGAAATTTCATTTCGGAGAATTTGAGCGATTCCTCTTTCCATTCTTCCCATCGTATTCCTTTAACGGTAGTTTCAAAGTAGCTGCCATTCAAATTAGCGCGATGACAATACTTATACCACCAAGCACCGTGTCTGTGAAGAGTACAAGTGTAACCCCAATTATCGTGGTCGCGTCCTATGGTTGAAAATCTCATTCCGTTGTGGTAGGCAAGTGAGTCGTTAGCATTTCCAAAGTACCCACTTACACTCAGACGGTACTTCGTGCATTCATCACCAATACCAAAATCAGAATATTTGGCATATTTCCTATTGCCTTCCCCGTCTCCAAGATCAATTCGAAGTTCATTTCCACTTTCGCTAGCGCCGAGTAGCGGGAGTATGTGATCAAAACCTAACCAGAACTCTTTGCCTATGTTCCCAAAGCCGCGTTTGTAGTCATCCCATTCAAGATAGAAATCGACAGATCCGTCTTGTCTTCGTTGAAAGACAGTCCATCCACCTCCGTCCGTGTCCATGTCGCAGTAGACTTGAATAGTCCGATTTGAGCCTGGCAGCCGAACGTTGTATATTCCGCTTTGGGATAGATTGTTTCGTTCATAAATGCAAGAGCAGGAACACGATTCGTTCAGAAATAGCCATCCTTGTTTTTACAGGTCCCATATAAAAATACGCCTTCGTTTATAAAACATTTCTTACCTTCCACCAACCCAGCCCATAAGTCTCCTTTCTAAGGCGGACACGAACGTTGACTGTGTAGTAAACGTCGAAATATATAGAGTACCTGTCCTTTTTGACCCACGAGACGGGGTGCAGCTTCCCCCTTTTTTATATAGTGCAAACATCACGTGCCTGTTTCACTGTATGACGCAACTAGCTACCTTTTGTCCTTTGGCTCCCTTCTCTCCTTTCTAGGAAACATCGCGACGAGTAGAAAGAAAGAACTGTTCGAGTTAGAATGTCAAACCTCGCCTTTTTTTTCGTTTACGTACTGGTCCAATGGCAAGCAGATGGTGGGGCCTTGTGACGAGACGATGATCGGATTATGGTCGGCCGTCGTTCCCCATTTTGATTCTAAGGAAAAAGTAACGAAAATAATGAAGAAGAATAGCATTCTGAGTTCTCAAGTTCCCAGCAGTGAAATGAGGGGAAAACAGAAGTTCCCGTCTACATATACGCTAGTCAGTGACACCGGATGCCAAGACGTTATTGCTTACCTTAGTAAATACTATTCTTTAACGTAAGCATTTTTTTGCACAGAAGACGGCACAAAGAGATGTTTTCGATGACAATTATACAGGAAATGAAATTATTTTATGTCAGCCTACCTGCCTAAAAGACGATTCTTTTCGGAAACTCTCGGATTTTATCTTGACCATTCGTATGTCAAATGTCATTCTCAAATTACGCCTTTGTCTCTGTACTAAGCAAAATGATGACATATTGTATGTATGTGACCGCACCAACTATTTACCGCCCATTTGCTTCACGTTGCATTACCATTTGAGAAACAAAGAAGATGTCTTGAAAGAATGAAAGCTCCTGTCAAGAAAAACCTGTAAAAATTGAAAACCAGTGAAAAACTATAAGCCTGCAAATAAATTTAAATAACCTACTATGCTAGCTTAAAAAAGAAGACATGTGTTAAAAACATAACCTTATAAATCTATTAACCTAAAATATGCCTACAAAAAATAAACCTAGAGAACCTAAGAAGCTATTAATAATAATGTAAAGCACGTGGCGGCTGCAAGCTAAGAGCGTGAGAGCTACAAGCCCATTAAGCAAATCACCCTACAGTACCCTACTAGCAGCCCCTAGGCCTTACATAATTGAATCGAGCCAATTAGCCAATCTAAGTACGTACTGCAGAAATAAAGCGCCATTGTCCGTGTCACAAAGCGAAGTTCCCGGCAGTGAAAAAAGCAGAGACACAAAGTGACACCTCTACCCGACACCTGATCGGATAGCAAAATGAAGTTCTTCGCTTCCACCGCTTGAGAATGTATATCTAAAAAACCGAGGCCAGTATCCATTCATCGAAGCAACGTACCTACCCGAAAAGACAGAAGAAGAGCGCGTCTGTGTTTGCTTGACCCAGGTCGCACCACGTGGAGGTCCAGACGCTTCGCAACCCAGCCGACCCTCACCAACGGCATGAATTGGATCAGAACCCACCACAAGTGAGCTTCCGAGGTTCGTTGCCCCTCGGGAGACGGCTATCGCCACCGCCGAAGAGACCCGCAAGTAATGTGCTCGACGTGAAGGAGAACCGGCCAACGTCAACGCTGTCCTGTATTACACAGTAGAATAAATCTACGGTAAAACGGAGCGAGTTGAAGCGCTCCACCGTCGAAAAGACGGCGGCACTTAGTGCCGATCTGGAAGCCCCTAGAGGTCTTAGGGTTGTGCCTCTAATCACTTCCAGATCGTTGCTCCAGAACGATTGCATCGGTCGAATCGATGGCCCCTCTGGCTCCCTGTCTTCCAACGACTCACAGAGCGTACGAGCGAGTTCTCAAGCGACGGAGTTACGTAAAGAGGAAGAGCGTCGTGCACGAGTTTATGTAGCTCGTGCACGAACGATGACGCGGACTCTTCTCTCATTGGAGGATGGGTGAGCGTAACTAACCCCAACGTTGTCACGAGAGACAGCGTTGCTTTTTGCACCTCTACGCGCAACCAAAAAAGGTAATGTTTGGAGTGATCATGCGCGTTCAGCGTTTGTCCCAAAAGAAAAGTGGAACAAGAGACGAACACGTGCACATGCACGTGTATTGTAGCCGGATGTGACGTTTACGTTTCGTTCACGTTCACGAAACGCGACGAAAACGCGACAAAGCGCGACCAAAAACGTTCGAACACCTTTGATTGAGTTGGCTTTCCGAAAAGAACGCGGCGAACTCGATCGATTCTAGAGGATTCGCGATATATCGAGCCGTGTAGCGTAGTATCGTGCAATTTTAGTTCTGGGGTGCACATTCGATAGAAAGAGCACAACTACGTTGTATTTGGCCGTGGGAATGGAGAGGAACGCGTTCGCTCACCTGCATTTCGCTGGAATCGTTTCAATGTTGCTGCCCAAGCTAATTAAGGCACTTGGACGACGATTTCAGCTCATTTCGAACTACCTTCGGTCGCGAATACGTAATCGATTGTCGAGAATGCATAGAAATCGAACAGTGGAGAGAAGAGAATCGAGACGAGCACGCTAAGGTTCAAGACGGAGGGCGACGGAATTTATTCGTCTTTTTCCCGTTATTGGCTGGTCAGATAGCTTCTGGCTTTCAAGAGCCCGACATTTGTGTGACCTTTCTCATCGCTAGATATCTTTCGACGTGTTTTCATATCGCAATGCCTGACTGGCGTCAAAGGGGGAGACACAATTTATGAAACGATGTCAGCAAAGCCTTGACACTAAATTTCTTATTCAGAACTGGTTTTCTAAGGTGTTGAACGCTAGAGAGCAGCTCGACGGGGAGCAGTAACAAGGAGATTCTAAGTAAACTGTAGTATTCTTCTTGACTCGGCATTGAGACCAGAAACTGAGAGCTCCACGTAAGAGGAGGGGCTACTATTTCGTTTAAATGTTTATTTATTTATCTATTTTCGGCAGCGTGGAGTAGTTGGGAGTTGCAGTGGAATTTTTTCAATCTACTGCTTCGTTTTACAGTTGCGGAAGCGTTTATTCCACAGCTGAAATTTGCAACATGCCATAATCATCCCAGCAACAAAAGAACGTACAACACAGGCACAAAAGGTAATATCGGACATGCGTTTACGTGATCGTGACTAGTTGGACGACGTCACGACCAAATGTGTCGACAGCAACGCTCTCTTTTCCGATTTTCTTCAGGGCCTTGACCATGGTAAGTGCTGTAGCCTTTTTGTTTGGATCCGAAGCCCATTTTTCCAGAAGACGATAGCATGGGTTAGAGGAGGCTGACGTACGAATCTCAGCCACATCGCTCATGCTGAAATTCATTTCTTCCGTCACTGCAAGCTCTTCCCATTTAGCGCCTACTGCTAGAGCTAGAGAACCCAGTGTCTGTCTTTCCAATGCTTTTGCAAGAACTTTCATTCCGCGCACAGATGTACTCCCAAAGACGTCTTCTGCGGTTTTTGTGTTGCCGCTCTCCATCAACGCCGAAATCAATTCTGCAATTGTTGCTTCACTTCCGCGGTTGTCTTGCCACTTTTCGAGCATTGCTTGGCTTTGGGTTTCCATTTCGAAAGGATGATTTTTCTTTATTGTTTCGATTTCTCGCTGAGAGAAACCGATGCCTCTTTTTCTCGCTACTTTCTCCCAACGGTCGCAGATTCTTGTGCCAACTTGCTCGAGCTGTGTTGGATAGGGAGAAACTGTGAGGGACGTAGCTGAGAATTAGAATTTCGTTAGAGAAATGCGGGGTTTTTTATCATCGAAAAACTACCGACGAATTTATTCTTTTCATCTACTGCAAGAGTCTTCAAAATTTCTTCAGCTAAATAATATTGAATATTTAGTCACTGTCTGTATTCAAATATCAAAATTGTGCACTAGCCTTTTTTAGTAAGACCCGCGTAGTATGGCACATGCTCTTGGTCTTTAAGGCAAGCTTTGCCACTTTTTAGTAAAACAGCAGCAGGCCCTAATTTTTTTTGTGCAAGATTCGTCTCTCCCAATGCAATTTTAGCTAAATAATAGCTTTAAGTAACGGCACACGTTGTGCACTATACATTACCTGCGCCGATCAAAGGGTGCTCTTCAGGAAGAACCTTTTCGTAGCATTCAAGCGCTTCTTGCAAATCTTTCTGAGCGAGAGGCAAGTTCCTTTGCGCAAGGTGTAGAAGACCTTGGGCGTAAAGCGCTAGAGAAATTAGAGCAGCAAGAAGAATGCATAAATATTAAATTTACTCGAAGCGACAGTTCATTCTTTCTTACTTTGTCCGAGTCGTGGGTCTGAGTCTGAGTCCTCTCCACGCCGGCTTCTTTCAAGGCTTTTTGAATGAAAGGTGTATTTTGCTCTGTCAATAGCCTGTCGTGCCTCTTCATAACGATGGTTATGCAGGAAAATGAGAGCATTGTAGTTCAACGCTAGAGCATACGTTAATCAGTATAGCGCCTATAGATATAGCATGAGATTGTAATGCACTTGTGCTACCTGAGGCAACAGCTTCGTTGTCTCCACTACGGTTCAGAGCGTAGAATATATCACACGCTTCTTGTAACATCCTTTCGGCGTCGAGAAATTTCTCTTCTCCTGCGTAGAAAAGCCATCTTCCGTGCATGAAGCAAACTGAATGCAGAGTATATTAAGTTTGCTGTTCTAAGAGCCGCATCTATATAGTTCATAGAAACCTAGAGCTTTGAGTGGGTGTGGAATCGATTTGTTTCTGTACTGATCTGAGTTGTTAAAGACTCTTCGCGCCTCGAAAAGACATCGATCAACGTCTGCCCATCGACGAAATCCCTGTCGAAGCTTGATTGCACGCGCGAGGTGATAGTACACTAAATAGTAAAAGCTATACAGAGACGAAAATGACCTAGCATAAGCACTTTTTTTGTTACTTTCAATCAAATAGTTCGCGTCAGGTAGACTGTGTGGCTGTAAGCATTCCTTAGAACTCTCGCAAGCGAGCAGGTGCTGTTCCGCCCCCTCTGCGTCGGGCTTGGGAAGAGATAGCAGATTACATGCCTGCTTCAGATTTTCCCTAAAAGCTTCAACTAGAAGTGCGAGAATGAGAGAATATTTCTATTTAATTAATCGGTACTCACTTTTCGGCTCCCTGTAATTTAGCTCCATTTTTCGGTTACAAACGCGATCACGTACGCGTGCTTTGAGAGACGTCCTTTTGCAAAGTATGCGTTTAGCAAGCCCGGCTTGCGTATATCTAATGCAGCGATAGCGTCTGCGGCGAGTGATTGTGGCGTTTACTCACTTTGGAAAGTTCGGTTGCGACGCCTCGCTCGAGCTAGCTCACGCGCGGTTATGCAAATCAATTCTAAGGTGATAACACAATCATGGAGGGGGCGTTTGTCTAGCCACTCAGCGTTCAGATAGTGTGGCCAAAAGAGTAGGCAGATAATTGGACGTCAAAGACGCTGTCAAAGTGACTTTCAATTTCATAGAGCTCGCTTCCTGATTGGCCGCGGACAAACAATTGATGCAAACTAGCGCACTCGCCTCCTTCTCCTGCGGTCCTCTTCTGTTACTAAAACGCTCTAAAGAACGCTCTAAAGGAGATCATAAAAATGATACACGGGGTCGAAACAACTACCGAAGTCGCTACCGAAGCTCCTGAAGCGGTTTCCACCATTTCGGACGGTAAAGATGATGATGATAACAGCTTTAAGTTTTGGACAACACATGCGCGTCCTCGATCGTTTGTTACCTTGTTTGCGTTGGCTATAAGCATACTTGATAGCCATAGAAAAGGCAGACGGCATGCCGTGCGTACCTGCTCTTCGAGCTTGCTGTGCATGCTTGAAATTCTATAGGGAAAGCGTCTAAACATAAATGTGATTGTGGTCAGTTCGATGCTCAAAAAACTAATTTTTAGTACCAACTGTTTTGCTGTCAAGTATTGCTGACCCGCGAAAAATCACTCAAAGCAATCCTTTTTTGAAGTTGAGGCCAGAACTTCCAATTCCAGACGACATCGATCCAATGAACAAATACGATGACGCAGTTGACGCAGCAGCATGGAAAGACGTCAATTACAGTTACGGAAATACTGTTAATGACGGAAATGATACTTTTGAGATGCAAATAAACGCGCTCAAAGATCAATTTTGCCGCGAGAAGATGAATCGATCCGTTGCTAACGCTTTAGCAAATAGCGTAGGCAATCGAATTCAAATGGCATCAAATGCGCTGGCAAGCAGTGTTTCTACTGGAGTAATTCCGGAAGTAAAAGTAAGGTGTAGTGCACACTACAGAAAATAGTTTATTCTCTAAGCTGGTAAAAAGACTAAGAAATCTTTCACTCATTAGACTCCTATTGATAAGTAATTCAACTTGGTTATGCTCTTTTAGGCACGGCTTAGCGAGGATCCTTTTCATAAGCTGACAATACCTGAGTACGAGAGTTTGACGTCTCCCGTTCAAGAATTGCATTACGAAAAGACGACGTTTATTTCAGAAAACAAAACGGCATTTCATCGCGACCCTCTTCCTCAAGGAAGCGCCGTGCTCACATCTAAACGGCTTATCTTCTTTTCTGAAAAGGTTTTAGAAGGCAAGTTTAATTATTAGTAGATGTAGACGTTTAAAAGAAATGACGTTCAGAGAAAAACTTTCAGAAGCACACTGTTCCTGGACTCGTTGATCAGGCTTACAAATTGAAATGGAAAGAAGGAGCACATTCTGTTTACTTTCCTATTCCTCTAAGTCTAATAAGAAGCGTAGAAATCGTCAGCAAAGTGGAATTTGAGACCGACGCAGAGTTCATCAAAAAGTATAGGTTTTTCGGTTTGGGCAGTTTATTCAAGGTAGGAGTGCTGTTTTAATTAGGCTTATTTTAATTTTAGGTGTACCGATTTTTTTAGGTTTGTGCTCCATTGTTCTGCTCGTTCTGGCAGCCAACACCCGATCCCATGGTGACAACGTATCAAGCCAATCGCTCTATACAGCTCGGTGTTCGACTGCCACCATGGGGCGAGAAAACAATCGTCCTTATTAAATTGCCTGCTACAGCAAAAACAGAAGACGCTGTTGAATTTGTCTCAAATTTGCAAAGAAGCACACAATGCTTATTTGGGATAAATGGCGTTGAAGAGGAGCAAAAGCTGTGGTGGCTCTAAACAAAATAGGGTTTCCGAAGATAGCTTATTGCCTAAAAAAACGGCTGCTGGGTTTTTGCTATTGTGCACTCATTTTATCTAATCGTTGTCTGAAATTCATATCTGTGATCGCCCCAGTTAATGAATGGGCATACCTGTGCGACTTTTTTCACATATGGTACATTCTTTTCTTTAGCAGGCTTCGCGTGAGCCTATGCCGGCACGGGACTATATGTATCAGAGCTCTAAACCGTCACTGAGTTCCATTCCATCTCTTTTTAGGTTCAAAAAATTAGCTCCCGGCTACGGGTTATCATTTTTATATTAATTCCAAGGCGAGTGGGAGAGCAGCTAAAGGTCATGAACAGTAAGCTTGCCGCCAAACCGTCGACTTTCGACAGACGTAAGAGCTTCTCTTCACTGAAGTATGACGACCGTTGCTTGAAAACTGTGTCCTGAGCAGGCGACCGTCCTTTCTCGGCTTCAGGTTTCAGCCCTTCTTCCGTCAGTCATCCTATTCGCCCTCCGCCGCCAAACTACGCCTACCCCGTTCGAATAAAAGAGCTGTTTCGGCTAGAGGAAGCTCTTCCCAAGCTACCCGAACCTGATAAAGTTTCTTTTAGTGCTAGCCTAGCTGTTATTCGAGTACGGGTATTTTTTCAGGTTACTCCTTCACCAGTCGTTGTCAATAACCAAAAAACTTATATGAACATATCTCTTGTATCTGTTCTGTTGACTTGTACTCCCATTGCTTGTCTTGCCATCTTTTTTTCTTGGAAGGTAATATCTTATTGAGTCTGACGATTAGAGAGTTTTAGTAATATCCAAATACATTTTACAGAGCTCCACTTACTATAAAAAAGGAAACGCTGTTAAAGGAAGAAAATGGGCAAAATATGCTTTTTGGGCTGCATTGTGTGATATAATTGTCTGTATGCTAGTTTTGTTTAGTGTTTTATTATATATCTACGAACAGATTAGATAGACACTTCTTCATTTTTAACTGCCTTTTGTCGTTTCTCTTTTTTTCTCACAGTCTCACTTTGAGCACGAATTCGATATGCACATTTTATCTTAACGATTATCGCGACGAATCAGTTATGTTTGTGCGCAAAAGCACATCATCACGTGTAGTCTGTTTACAAAAGAGTCGTGAAACCGCTATTTAGGCGACGCTAGCAGATTATAACTGTATGACCAAACAGCCTGATAATAGGTACATAAAGATAACACGTCTAATACTAATATTTACATCCTTCTATCCTGCTACCTTGACACTAAGTCTCTATGAAAAGTAATAAATGGACTGAGTGGAAAGCGAATGTGTCGAAAAAAGGACTGTAAAGGGAAATTAACATGGAAGTTGACGATATGAATGACAGTGTCTTTCTACATTAGATGAGAAGTTTGATGACGTTAATTATATGGAACATGGAAATTCTATGACCACACACACACAGTAGGCACTGTCACCACGTGCCTGTTTTCTTAACTGATAAAACCTAAATGATTTAGCTTTCCGTATCTGAAAAGCAAAAGACAACACCCATTTCGTTTGCGAGGTCGCCACATGGCTTTTTTCTTCACGAATAAAATCTAGAAATAAATTACTTACCTTTTTGCAGCCTACTGAATCGAGAGTTTACCTCGAATCGATAGAATTTGTTCCTAAAAACTAACGCCACTCAAAAAAAGAACAAATTTCTCTACAACGCCGTGCGCAATGCAAACCTTCACGCTTCCAAACGGCCTTTGTCCACAAAGCAGCGCCTCTCAACCAAAGACTTCGTTTCAATACGTCCTTTAATTTAGAGCCCTTAGAATGCAGTTCGAGCAAGGCATTCAGAAGTGAGTGCGTCACTAATGAGACAAATGCAGATTTAATTAAATCCTTCTCATGTTTCCATGTCCACGCCCTTCGGTAAGTCAGATGATGCCTAAATTGAAGGAGGCAATTTAAAAGATATCGAGTAATCGCGACAACAGCCCACTGCCTGTGCACAACTGTACGCACGTCCACGTTGCCAACACCAGCTCCAAAACACTGTGTTCATAATGTCAGAACGAAAGGAGGCCAACAAACAGATAGTTTTACCGATCCATGGCGTCTCAAAGACTTCATAAATAGCTTCCATTGGGTAAAGTCTCTGTATGAGGAATAAAACGTGAAAATGGAGAGAACAGGTGAGGCCCCTTTTGAGGATCAGTTTCAGTAGGGCCACGATACTTTTGCTCGCAGCGGCCGTTGTGAACGTCGACAGCTTCCATAATTCAATGCCCATGGAGACCAATCTCTTAGCTTTCCCTTGAGTGTCGAAGAAGAGGGTTCGAGTTACGACGGAAGAGAGACGATCTTCGAAAGAGCGAAGGGTGAATTCGTGTGTTCGGGGATAGGGAAACACTGAGGCGCGTTGACTGCCACCACTAGGTGTAGGCCTTTAAAGTATTGTCTAAGAGAATAATTAACTTGCGTCGCAAGTGCTACCTTACGCTTCGCAATGCGAAAAAACTGTTCTTGAGACCCCATAGGGAGCCTCACTTTGCCGTAAAAGCATCAGCGTCTAGAAAAACAGTTTTTGACAGCATCCCATGCACTATAGCCGAGGCGCGTCTTGCGAAAAATTCTGTCAAAAGGTTTACTTTCTTATGAGCATTACCCGGATAAGGACTCGAAGCATCGCGTGTGAGTTCCTACTGCAATTGCTGAAGCTTGAAGCAGTGCATCTGCGATTGATTGCACTTAAACCATGTGAGCGAGCGTCCTTCTCGACTCTCAAGTGCAAAGCATCGGCTTTTGCTCGCTGCATCGAATCTGTGACTCGATATATCGCGATTATCGAGTTATATCGTCGCGTCCGCATGCATGATGTCGAAAAGCGATCTCGACCGAATGCGCTTGAGCGTTCTCCGTCGCGTTTCGATCGCGACTTGTAGAGATCTTTGACAAAACGTTTACGTCACTTCCGTGTACGTCACTTCCGGGGCATCACGACCATGCATGCGCGCGAGCACGTGTTCGACTGGATTGGAGCCTTGGTCGTAATAGTAGTGGTAATGGTGGTGGTAATTGGGGTGGTAATGGTGGTGATAATGGTGGTGGTGGTGGTGGTGGTAGTTCTACTAGCTAGTTCCTACTACCTAGCTGCCTAGCTAATAAAAGTATTTACTACGTAATATACAGCTAATTAAATAATAATTAAAGTATGTAATACCTTTATTCTAGGATGTCAGACTTGGGGAATGAGGCGACAGCGATGACGGCGACGGGCGGGCCGGTGGGCGGCGAAGGCGGAAGGCGACGGCGACGGACGGGTGGGGGCGACGTCTTCTTCTTAAAATAACAATATTGGAACATTTCAAAATAGTAATGGGTAGATCTTAGACTGCGCTTCGTTGTCCTGTGAAGATTGGTCGTCCTTTCGTCTTGCAGCGAAAATGACCTACATATCCAAAAGCCAAAAAGGCGAACACGCTAATAAAAACTACAGATACCACTACTCGATCCGATGCCACTTGCAACGCGACGAATCTTTCGCAGTAAAAAGAGTGCCTAAGAATAAAAAGAAACGTTATAAAAAAATGAAACAGGCAATACAGAAAACCCTTAGCCGACTTGCGACGACTCCTCATCCATATTAGGCGGCGTCTTGCCACGCACCTAAAGAAATAGAAAAGGTCACGTGAGCATACCTAAAGTGTACCTCGATCATTGAGTCCGACTTCGTCCACTCATCCATTCGAGACGTCGTCTTCATCTAGCGAATCTACGACTAAAAACAGAGCAAGCAAAAAATAATCTAAAGACTCTATACAGATACCTCGTTTCTTCTTCTTCCACTTACCGCCGGCCGGAGTCGATTGTCCATTTGTCTTCAGTCCGTTCTAAAACTTAAACAAGTGCCAGTAAGGGAAACCGTGATTACTGCATACAGATATCTCTGGGTCTTTGAAAAAGTCTTCGTCTCCTCTTCCTTGTTGAGACGTCGAATGTCCACCTGAATCTCAAGAAAAAGAAAGCCAAAGAAAACATGAGGGTAGCATACAGATACCTCGTATATGTGTGCCGTCTTCGTCATCTTCCGTTGGCCCCTTGCGACGATCCCTCCGGTGCACCTGCCGAAGCAAATACATTACAAAATGAAAATGCGAGCTAAAATTATAGGTACATGAAGATAATCCTTACGTAACATTACTATTATTATTTATTTATTATATCCCTCTATCCTACTACCTAAACACTAAGTCTCTATGAAAACTAATGAATGGTCAAATGAATAGTCTAAGTAGGAATTGAAGGTGACGAAAATGGACTGTAAATGAAAATGGAAACGGACGAAAATGAAAGTAATTTGAAGATATGAATGACAGCTGTGTTTCTAAATTATAATAGCAGTTTCATGATGCTAATGATGATATGGATCATGGAAGATTATGACCACACCTACATGGTAGGCGCGGTCTATACATGACTGATACTGTGACTGTGGGCGCGGTCGCCACGTGGCTTATTTCACAAATAAAACCTAGAAATGAATGACTTACCTTTCTCGAAGCTTACTGAATCGCGTTGCTGCCCACAGTATACACCAAATGGACATCGGAAAAGAAAATGATCCTAAAAAGGGGCCCCTTTCACAAAAACAGCTCATATCTTCCCAACGCTGTGCGTAACGCAAACCTTTACGCTTGCAAATGTCTTTCCTTTGAGAAGCAGCGCCTCTCAGCAAAAGACTTTGTGCGATCGCGAAGGGGGCCCCTCTTCCATTGCGTCGCTTTAGAGCCTTCAGAATGCAGCGCGAGCAAGGCTTTCAGCAGCGATGACACAAACAACGATGGATCGTTCGACGTAGCTGCTAATGGACAAGTTCTTCGGGCGAAAACGACCCTAATTTGCCTATGAGCGCTTACCATTGGCGCCTAGTCGCTTTTCTTTCTTCGAGAACGCCAAAAATCGAGCGGGCATCGTGCGAACTTCAGCGGGGCGATTTTTGAAGGCGCGTTGTGTGCGAAGGCGTTCGGTGAGGCAACTGCCCGATCGATGGGGCTAACTGAACGACCAATAAGATCGCAGGGACGAGTTTGGCACGTGCCATTGATGTAAAATACAGTCACATGGACAAAAGACGCGGGAAGGATCAGCGTTATATAACGTTCACGTGATCAGGCATGCGACGTCATACGTTCACGTCATCAGAAACCTAAACAGCAGAGATATGTAGACTACAGCGTTTCAGCTTTACGTGGTTAAAACTATCTTATTAATTATTAGCTCATTTCAATTAGGTATAATAATAATAATAATATTACCAGACGCTACGCTAGTGGAAGAGCTGATTATCTCTTCAACAACGTTCTCAATTTTATGAAGAGTGTGCACGATCTATTGCAACGTCTCTTACTATAGACGATGTTGGATATTCTGGTCACACGAGGTCACGGGAGAAACGCATTCCACTAAGTGCTCGAGATCATGCGTTTCTACTTCGGTCTCCTTCTACTCACGGTCATCCCGAAACTCGACGCAACACGCGTCACAAAACTTGTCATGCTTCGAGATGCGGTCGACTCGGGAGCCGTTTGCTTAGACGGTTCACCGCCTGCCTACTATCGCGGCAACGGAACGGGATCGGACTCCAACAAGTGGATCATCCACATGGAAGGAGGAGGCTGGTGCCCAAACAACGCAGACTGCTACGACCGCAGTAATACACCACTCGGATCTTCAACATCTTATGGGCCGACGGAGAGCCTCTCGGGTTTCCTTGACGACGATCCAAAACTAAACCCTAAATTCGCTAACTGGACCGTTATTTTTATCAAGTATTGCGACGGCGCGACTTATTCGGGTAACAAAGATGACCCCGTTGTAGTGTACGGAAAGAAACTCTATTTTCGAGGATATCGTATTCTCGTAACCGTTTTCGAACACTTGCTCAAAAATGGACTCGAAAAGGCGGACGCTGCCATATTGACCGGATGTTCGGCCGGTGGCGAGAGCACATATATACACTTGGACGTATTTCGATCACTCGTACCGGCCAATATACCTGTACATGGGCTCCCTGACGCTGGTTACTTTATCAACGCAGCGAATGTAAAGGGACAGTTCGAATGGCCGGCTCAATACAACTACGTCTATCACATGCATAATGTGAGTACGGGACTAAATCAGGCTTGCGTTCAGGCGAAAGCGGAGGACGACAAGTGGCAATGCTTTATGGGCCAGTACGCCTATGAGTACCTCAAAACCCCTCTATTCGTTTTCAATTCTCAATACGACACGTGGCAACTTGATTATATATTGGAATTGGGTTGTCGTCCGCCGAATTGCAATGCCAGGCAAATGAAGCACTTTAATGCGTGGAGACCGACCTATCTTAAAGCTTTGGGTCCAGCTATTGATAATCCAACGAGCGGACTATTTATCGATTCGTGTCTGGTTCATTGTCAAAGTCTGGACACGTCGTGGTGGAGTCAAGTTACGGTGAATGGGACGTCTGCAAATGACGCCTTTGCTCAATGGTACTTCAGCAATGGAAGCGTCACTACGAAGGAAATCGATAAGCCTTACCCACATAATCCAACGTGCACGTGAAATCATCTGATTAGTGAACGTGGACTATTTTTCGGCTGATGTTAATGAAATTTTTGTTCTTAATTTAGATGTGTAGTATGGATATGATATTTTTCTTCGTCGTCTCAATCATGAATGACATGTTGTAGAATCATTGACGCTCTCGTGCACTTGTAGTGGCTAATCAATTAATTGCGAGAGCGCAAAAAAAGAGAAATTCTCGCGATGCAGGGTATGAAATGACTCCGATTGCCTCACCCAAAGCATTTTGCTTAATTCGTCTTCTTTGAAGTCTTCTCTCTATTTGGTAGAGACGATTGCGTGAGCCGATTGCGTGAGGGTCACGAAGATCCCTGAAAGAGGCCCCGCTTACTTTGTATCCTCCTCGAGATACCAAGCTGTGCCACCAGGCGATTGATCAGCTCTTCGGGAATCTCATTTCTGCTTCAGCTGCGACGTTTCTTCGTTATTATCTCGTCGCCATTTTGATGTTAAAGCGCGCACCATCCCAACAAACGAGGACAAATTCTCCGCTTTGAGCTCAAATTTTGGGTTTGCAACGATCTAGGGTCGTCAGAAGAACTACGAGGGATGCAAAAACATTCACGCAAGGTTCGGACAGACGTCAATAATAGAAGAAAGTAGCTCTTTCATTTTATCACGAAAAGCGACAGGCAGACAGAAGCAGCGTCAAATCAGGTGTCTCGAATTTCATTTGGGAAAACTTGAGAGACGCGAATTTCCAACGAAGCCACAGTATTCCTTGCATGATAACGATAACCCGTCGATATCTTATGATAATCTCCATTTATTCATTTATTCATTCTGGAGGGCAAGTGAGTCACCACTGTTTAGCCACTCACACCCAAAACGTACATTGTGCTTTCATTACCAACGCTGATTCGAAATAGGAATATTTTGCTTGAAGTTCATTGCCACTTTTACTGAGACTGAGTAGGCAATGGCTATAATCAAGACCCAGCGCAAATTCTTCGTCGATATTTCCGAATCCGCTTTGATAGTCAGTCCAATTGCGATAAAAATTAACAGATGCATCCTGTCTTCGTTGGAAGACGGTCCATCCGCCCCCATCAGCATCCATGTCACAATAGATTTGAAGTACTTGGTTCTGTGGACCCGGTGTTAGATAGGGTTCACTTTTTAGATTGGGATTGCCTTTATGTATGCACGAACATAGGCATGCGTTAACACCGTGACGACGTTTTAATTCTGACACTTCTTGTCGTAACTGTTCAATTTTACAGGTTGGTGTCACACCTTGTGAGCCTTTTGCATGGGACCGGGCAATCCCCTTAGTAGTCCTTGGCCACCTTTCTGAAAGGACAGCTTGTCCTATTAGATTAGATTAATTTTAATACTGCAATGGATTTTCTCCTTTTTGCCCTGTGATACCCGCTGGACCCTTTGTCAGACAAAGAAACACTTATTAGATATAGACCCCGCTACGGTGAATTTCACTTATCTTAGCAATCAGGTGTCAAAGGAGTCGGTCGATCACGTGCTAATTATCGGTGAACGTTCACTCTAACAATGCTGAGTCAAAGGGGTCGAGAATTTCTCTCGTCCCGTGGGCGAAGAATGATCATATGTGAGTTGCTTGGGAAGTTTTAATCAGTATACATGCATCTTTTATGTTTTATTAGGTTTCATAGGCACAAGCAGAACTTGTCTGTTAATCAATTCAAATGCTGTAGCAGTCTTCCGAATGAGCTTATCACATTTTCATTCAGGAGAAAAGTTAAAAGTCTTTTGAACGAACGCCAAAATGTCAATATGCTTTTCCGCCGGAACATCGTCTGAGCGGGATATCAAAATCTTTAGGGTTCAACTGCTTCGGATGGAAGTCGTCGTAGAACACGTTGTTCACCGCATAGACCACATTCTCTCGTTTGTATTGCGCCATGGCATATTCGCTAAGAGGCACGCAATTTCCAGAAGTGACTTCAATTGACCAAGTGGCTCGACGGAAAGTGAGAGAGAAGAGGACTGGTGTTTTGTTGATCACGTGATTCGCTATCTCTTTCCCCTCCCCTAGAGTTCCAAGCGCCTGGGATCAAGCTCAAATATCCGCCTCCGGTTCTTACGATGTCGTCATCCATCGAGACACAACGATTCGATCGCTGACAATTGGCTCAGGCACTTCTGACGTCATTCGATTAATCATCAATAAAGACGTCATTTTTACGGTGACGTCATATCTCGAAGCTCTTTGCCAAATTGTCTCGATTCTCTCTGCCAAATTGTCTCGATTCAAGGCTCTCTGAACGCGAGCACGTTCGTCTGGTCGGGACAATATATCGACGGCAGTTCGATATCGTCGAAACCTAGCGGTCAACTTCTCGTTACGCGACTTGCCATCATCAAACGAGGTTCTTATAACACGAAGTATATTCGCGGTGCATGTCGTGTGGACGAACCTTCGCAATTTCACTGTCAATTCGTCAATGGATAGCAGCAGTCGTTACGTCATCTACTGTCGTGCCTGTCTCATTATTAATGAAGCAGCGTCGACAATGACGTCGAATCGAGTTAAACTTTCACTTGACGGTGGCGCAGGAGACTCAAATGGCTTCTCTGTTGGCATTGTCAATCGTGGTCTGTTGATTTTCGAACTAGTTGGCGCGACATCGGTGTACTTGGAAGTTGAAAACGATGTCGGAGAGCGCATCAATGTTATTGGAAAACTTTACAAGACTATCTTCGATTTGACGTTAAACTGTCACTGGATCAATGACGGCGTCATTCAGTTCTACGGCGTTTCTGTGAATTTCTACTTATCGAGCGCCGGTGCTTCTCCATCGCAGAATGGTACGTGGGAAGTCTACTCGTATCCCTATCGTTCTCCGTCGCTGCCTACTCCACTTGGACACGACTCCCTTGGCACGTGGAAAACCTATCTCGACGACGCGTACGTGAACGTCAGCAAGCCTCACTGGGACATGAACTACGTCTTCTTCGTTCGCATACGACACCAGAAAACGTTTTACAATTTCACCGCCTTTGGTCGCGTTGTCGTACTGGCAAGAGATAGCCGCTTTGCAATCGTACGCGTTAACGGGGCAATGAACTTGGGCGAACACGGAAAATTGGAGCTCGTTTCCTCATAAGTTCCAACGACGGAAACGTTTTCTCTGTTCCAAAAGGACGATTCCGCGCTGGCATCGTTTCAGTAGGAGCCGAAATCGTTAGGGAAACTTGACTGGGTTATTCCTTCGTCTGTGCAAAGGGGCAACGGAATTGGCACGTCACACGTCGGATTCCCATCAATGAGAGATGAAAAAACGATGAAGAGGGCGACAAGAGAGACGGGACGAAGAAGAGCGCGAGAGGTAAATCTCATTGTTCCTCAGTCGACAAGCGTACGTAGGCTGGCAAATGCAGGCGTATATAGGTAGGTTGACAAATGCGGTGAGAAGCCTTGAGCAAAACAATGCATTTATGTAGTAATTTACTATGGATGTTGCCACCTGCAAAAAATGCATTAAATTCTTAGTCGGAATGTCATTGATCATTCACAAATCTGCGTGCGACACTCCTGAAGTCGACGTTGAAATTGCGGTGGGAAGCCTTGAGAAACAAGATTCATATATTTACTATGCATTATTGGCAGCTGGGTGCAATCTATATGGAGAAACGGGGCGCACCTGGCATTGATACAGCGAGAAAATGCTGCGATGCAATTGCTGGTGAGAGTCGAGGGACGCTCGCTCATGCACCTGCTTTTGCGCTTTCGATGCATGCATGCATTCACTTTCCTAATTCGACGACGCTTCTAGTTCATTTCAATCTGTCTTTAGTCGTGTGAGAAGAATCTTTCGTCTGCATGACGTTTTCAACGGTAGATGGAGTTTCGACGATATCGCATGACGCGATGGCGTCAAATGGGTTTGACGAAACGACTTCAGAGACTAAATTTTCGTCTTTTGAACAGGTCTACCACGGTCAGTATTGTCCATTTGGAACCGAGGAGCCGCATCCGAATATAGTCATTTGTAACCTCAATCCCTGCCAATAAGATAAACTATCAAAGATTAAAAATATTAAGAAACACTAGAACGCCTGGCGTTCGGTAGGAAAAGTCTGGAGGCAAGACCCTTCGCTAGGAGAGGAAGGGTCTGGTCTAACGCACCCTTTTAGTTGTGTTTCAGGACGTGTTCCTCAATCAGCGAGCTTCCCTGAGGTCAGCTGACTGCGTAATTAATTTACCGTCCTGATTGCATTAGAGTGCCGCGTTCAAGTCGTCTCCCAAAGAGATCGACAGCAAGCCATGAAACGCAAGCTTGCAAAAGAATCTCCTAGCGCGCGGAAGATAGACGGGCGCAATAAGTAATGACCAGACTCTTCCTCACCTAGTAGCGAACATATAAATCTAGAGATGGGTTAACAAGTACAGGTAAGGACAGACTACTAGGGAAAAGACTAAGGTGGAAAGGCGTGGAGCGACGAAGAAGCATGCATGCAGCAAAACAAAAGTCAGCGAACGCACATTGGAAAGAGTTAAGGCAAAGGGTGAGGCCCTCTTTGGGCGTTCAGTATCACTAGGGCCACAGGATTTTCGCTCGCAGCGGCCGCTGTGAACATCGCCCGAGCGCGCAATTCAACAAACGCGGAGACTAATCTCTATGCTTTTCCTCGACCAACAGAGAAAAGTTGGAGGGTCTTCCTTCGAAAGAGTGAGGGATAAACTCGGCTCTTCGACGATGAGAAACAACTGGTGCGCGCCGATTACCCTCTCCAAGTGTAGGCCTTCGGTCTACTGTCAAACCGAATAACGAACTTGCGCCGCGAGCCTTACCTTTACGTTTTGCAACGTGAAAAACTGTTTGTGAAACACCTTTGGGAGTCTCACTCTTCCGCATAGGCGTTAGCGTCTAGAAAACCTGTTTTGAAGAGCATCCTACTATAGCCGAAACGCGTCTTTCGAAAAAATCAGTCAAAACGGCTGTACTTCGAGCAGTTATCCGGGTAGTTCATAAAAAGAAAGCCTTTTGACTGAATGTTTTCGCAAGAAACGCTTCGGCTATAGTGGGTTGCTGTCAAAAGCTGTTCTTCTAGACGCCGGCGTTTTTATGGAGAAAGTGAGGCTCCCTAAGAGGTCTTCACTAGCAGTTCTCCGCCTGCGAAACGAAAGAGAAGGTCTCGCAGTAGCGAGTTTAGTATTCCATCTAACAATTCTCTTAGAGCCTACACTTTGACGGTGCATTCGACGTTACTCAGTCTCTTCCAATGGCCCAAGAGGCGAATTTATCCCTTGCGCTTCCAAAGCTCTTCTCTCCTCAGTCGTAAGTCGAATTCGTTTTTCCGTTGACCCTAGAGGAGCTATAAGGCTTGTCTTCGTACAGCTTAAAGTACAGAAGCGGGCGATGTTCACAACGACCGCTGTGAGAGAAAATGTCGTGGTTTCTAGCGACACTGAACGCTCAAAGGAGGCCTCATCTGTTTTCTTAACCTGCGTTCGTCTCGCGATGTTTGTCTCTAGGTCCACATGTAGCAAACTGCAATTCCTAAGTAACTAAGCTAGTCGTTTTTTAGTGAACAGTCTCGACAGCGATCTATATATATATATATATATACATATTAATTTACATGCAGACATCGGAAGACCTCGTTTTTCTTGTGCACTTTTCGTCTAACGAACTTCACTGACAATAACAATCACAACACTGTAAGAACTTTCTCGGTCCGTGATATAACAATACGTAATACCGTATTTTCTGAGGAAGTCGATATTACTTTTCCTTGAGTTTAACTATACTTTTTGAAACAAGAAGTAGTCGCTGTAGCAGTGTGGTATAACTAAAAAATAGATGCGACTACAGTATTTAATTTCGAAGAAAACGACGTATAACAAGCGAGTAGGAAGACGTTAGAGGGTAAAAAAGCGAAAAAAAATTACAACCACGCAAACTCAAGCTAATAACGACATTTTATCTGATTTTATTCTACACTTCTGAGCGTAGAGTTTTGCTTAGTGCACAATATTGAATAAAGAGCATGGTCAAACAAAAATTTGGGGACTAAAGCTCCCCCCCCCCACCAAATGACTAATAAGGACTTCGTCGAAGGAAAAACACTCGTTTCACAGCTAAAAGCGCTTCACGTGTTTTTCATTCGTGGCCCGACTGCAGGTTCTTCGTTTCGAACTCTTCTCTTGCACAGAACGCCGTAGAGACTGTTCACTAAAAGGTAATAGAAATGAGATAGCTACGCGCAAACTAGGAAACATACATCGCCAGAGAATGGGATGCTCTTCTGGCAGGTGACTGAACAACTGAGATGTTTCTCGAATCTCTGTTTCAGCTTCGTCGAATTTCTTTAAATAGATTAGACAGGCGATGTAGTTGCCTAGAGCTACAGAAGTTTTCGTTGCAGTTAATAGACAAGAGCATGGAGCAGAGCAAAACGCGACACCTGCAACTGTCCCCCCATTGTCCTCAAGGCACTCTTTTGATGCCGAAAAGGAGCGTTGAAGCAAAGGCAGAGCATCTTGAAAACGCTTCAATTTGAGGTAGCAGATACCCAATTGTTCCGCCATTGTTTGAGCTAGACATTAAGAAAGTAGACGAACTAAATGGAATTGAACGATCACTGCTGTTATTTTTACAGTAAAGTGCGCCAATCAGTTTCTCAGAATAAAGCTCGTCGCACACGGACAGACCATTTTGAAGGTATGGTATTGCAGCCTCATAATTTTCAATTTCTGCAAACCAGGAGCCGATTAAAAGGAAACCTAAAATATTTCAATTCAATTATCAGACCAATAAAATTGCAACCAAACAATTTATAGCGTTTACAAGAGGAAGTTTCCAACTTTATCCCAAGCGGGGGCGAAACAATTTGCAGCAACGGCATGGCTTCTTGTAACAATTCTATCGCATCACGCTTTTCTCCCTTAGCGTTCAAGTTCTGAGCATGACACGAAAGATCTATTGGGCGCACTAGCGCACTGAAGAAAAATAGAACACACGCGTCTATCTTACAGTTGTAGAGTCCTATGTTTCCGGGAGGCAATTTAGGCCTTATTATATCAAGAGCTTCCTTCGATACTTCAATAGCTTTGTCGAAATCGCCAAGGCTACGATAGCAGACGCTAAGAACTTGAAGAACTAAAACAGACCCAGTCGCTACAAGGAAAAATTTAAATTTGTAGCCGTATTTACCCTCTGCCATTCTGAAGTCGGTCTCCATGGCATAACGCTTGTAAATGTCTATAGCCTTGATGAAATAATCACGGGCTTCGCTAAACCGTTCAAGGGAGCTTAAAGCCCCGCCGTAGGCGACGCAAACTTGAAAAAAAATAATCAAAAACAGTTGGACGCTTATCTGCAAAGAAAACAAACAGGTCGCCAGATCGAGATTGTTCTCCGAAAGGAAGCATCCCGCCTTATCCAGTATCTCCAACTGCTTGTCGAATTCCTCCTCATGGGCATAAACATGCTCCAAAAGAAGACAGACTAAGAAAAGATGACGGAATAAGTCAAATTTGACCAAAATCATTACCGAGAAATACGCCTCGGTCTGCTGCTGCATGGTCTGCTGTTGGATGTGAAGAGCATGCTTTGAGCAACATGAGACCTAACTTCTCCGCCATGGAGTGCATTTCGTGAAAGACATAAACATGCGCAAGGTGGTGCAAAACTGTGGAAGCACTGAAATTTCTGCACTGAGAAAATGGGAATTGCGTACCGGTGAAAAATGATGAGACGATTTCTCCATCAGTTAGTTGATCAGGAGACCGCCCGCTAAGTGCGAGCTCGACGTACGTCTTCACGCTTTCAAAGTCACCTAGACGGAAAAAAACCGAACACATTCCTTCATAGCCTATTAGAGAAAAGGTCAAGCGTGCAGTCTTTGCATGAGGTAAACACCGAAACCCACACTCTCGCCTTTCGATCTCTGAAACGGAATTGGGCGACTCGGTGAAGAGATTAATTCGTTTCTCGTACAACGTCTTTGCCGTTTCAATGTGAAAAAAGTTCATCGAGAGAAAGCACGCCCATTTAACAATGTCTGGACTGTTTGCACCAATCGCTCCAACTTCCAGAAGTTTCACAGCCACGGAATATACGTGAGGAAGTAAGGAAACAACGGATGAAGTATCAAAAACGTCGCTTTTAGGCGGAAGCCGTTCCACTAGGCATCGTCCTACAGAATTCAACATCTGTCGGCACACGTCTTCATTTCCCATAAGAGGGCCCAAGACACTGGCTTGTATCAAATGATGCATGGAGTAAACCATCGTCATATCGTTTTGCTCGGTCTGCTTCAAGAAGGAGCGCTCTTTTAAAACTCGCGCTCCCTTAGCCATTACGACGTCGCGAAACTCTTGTTCGGTGTCTGAAAAAGCGGCGTCGCGAACGACGTCTCGCGGAATATCTTGAGAGGCGAAAAGTGAACAGTACTGCAACAATCGATAACCTTCGCTGGAGTGCGTTCTAATGTAATCAATGTCCAGTTCCCAGGTTAAATAAAGGTGGCGTCGAGCATTTAGCGCGTCCTTGGCTCTGCGAATCAATCTCTCGTTGTATGACTTGACCTTCAGCTCAGTCACGTCGAGACCAGCAAGATCGGTTGGCGAGAAGATTCCCACCTCATGAAGAAACTCTTTAAGATGAGAAAGATGAAAATACTGAAGGCATTTGTTCATAGTGAGCGCGGCCGGATCAAGTTCCTTCGCTCTGGCACGCAGATGACTCCAGTAGCTCTGGAACGTGACGCTCTGCTGCTCGATATATATTCCTGCGTGAGCGAGAGCCAAGGGCAGTCCTTCGACCGGAGGATCCAATGCAAGCTTTCGAACGCATACTTTCTCCTCCTCTCTCATCTGTCTAAATTCTTCACGAGTTTTGCCTGCCCAACCGAGCAACGCCAAGACGGCGCTATCCCCTTTCAACGTCTCCAACTTCGTCAGTCTCACGTTCGGCTCAGCGCACAATTCCTGTGTCTTGACGCTTCGAGTCGTGATGAGAACGTGGCAGGAAATAGCACGATTCGGCAGGCACACTCTCAAAAGCTCTAATTCGTCAGCATTGTCAAATAGAATCAGACATCGTTGGCGACTTTTCAGTAACTTGAAAAAAAGAAATAACTTTTCCGAAAGTGCGGTATACCCTTGGTTCTCCATCGATGCACTCTCCATCGCTTGAATAGCTAAAAGCTAAAAGAATTGGAACACTTCATGACGTAAGGCCAATAGAAAGCGTACGCACGTACATTCATTCTAAGGGACACAAGAAGTGAAGCGTAAGTTTCGCAGTTGAAGTTGAACACGCCGCCGCTATAGGCTTTTCTATGGAGGGCGACGTACGTCTTTGCTAACAGCGTCTTACCAACACCCCCTGAGCCGGCGATAATCTGACGCACAAAAGGAAAAAACCGCGTAAATGAAAGCGCACGATGAGAAAGCGCTCTGTACTTGAATTGTGCGAGTCGTAATAGGTAAAACAGGGTATTCTGTTGAAGCCACTTCTCCCCAAAAGAATACTTCAATGTTTCTCATTTCACTTTCTCTACCATACAGCCGATCGGTTTCAAAGAAAGAAAAATCTAAGAAGATTATTATATAGATGCACCTTGACAGCTAATTGTCATCAATACCAGTACTTGGAGTCACGTCTGCGTCGCTTTTGACGGTGGCACTTCGAACATCCTTCAAACGAGCTCGAAGCGTTGCAACCGACGCTTGATCTTTGCCTTTATCATTGCGGTATTTGTCGAGCATGGACCAAGCCATATCGCCCACATCTAATCGATGCGTCAAGCAGTACTGTTCGATTACATTTAGGTCCCTCAACGGAAAGCCAAGAAAGACGCCCAACCGCTTCCAGTACAGTCCTACTTCATTGAAGGCAAATTTACACAGCAATTCTTCGTAATGATCGGAAACTAGCAAAAAACAGTAAAAGAAGTCACGTTTATGGAGTGCCAAGAGCTTACTTTGCGCCGAAGGCTTTGCTTTTGCGTTGTTTGACGCCACAGACGCCATTTTGTGTAACCGGTCGAGGTTATAACGAGCTTTCACAAGAATTTCAGCTAGTAATGTGAATGTCACTAAACAGAAAAGAGAATCAATAGTGTGCAAGTGATATAATCAGGTGAGAGCGTACGCTCTAAAAAACAGAAAAGAACATTAACGTCCCTGCAATCCCTATAGCCAAAGCGGGTAGAGAAGACGCATTTTTAGAAAGTACCTTGTGAAAGAGTTAGGGCTTTCGCGTTCTTCCTTGCCTCTAACTTGTCGAGGTTAGCTCGAGCTAACACAAGAATTTCACGTAGTATTGTCATTACTAATTCACAGAAAAAGACTCCTAGTGACGTAATCATCTGAGGAGAACGTACTCTCAATAGAAAGAGAAGGACACGCCGCTTCTTTTCTTATGACCATATAAGGCAAAGATGCCAGCCTTTCCTCTTCACTTCCCAAAAACGCCAAAGAAGATACGAGATCTTCAAGCACTTCACGGTGACTCCTATTATAAAATAATATCTTTTGAAGTGTACGTTGACACAGCGCAGTGTCAAGCGAAGGAAGCGTCGCGTCTAAAGACAGCAAAAAAATAAATAGACAAACCAGAAGACTTGATTTCCTGAAAACCGTCTAATTAGGACCTGGAGTCTCGTTAATTTCAAAACCCGGTGGATAGTCAGTTTTCATTAGACGATGGAAAAGAGCATCGACTTCTGCATCATCGTCATCTACGCAAATATATAGAAGTAAAATATTTTGCAAAAGATAGCAAACAAACTCGACGTGCCGATTTTGGGAAGGTGGCTTCCTCTGCTTTGTAATTCGGCTACAGCCGATTGAAAAATACGAACTTGGCAAGCTCGTTCTCGCGAAGAGCCCCTTTGTCCCGACCACCGGCTAAACAAGTGTCGCAACAGCGATATGGAAGACAATTTGCTGGATTCGGTGGAGAATACCGCTGCACGAGAGCGGCTCGTATTTTCGACGCCTTGAGAGTCACACGCGACTCGGCGATGGCTTTTGCGAGGCAAAAGACCAGTTTCTGCTCTTCCGAGTCGGCCATGTTTGGAGTCCCGTACGCGTGCGGGGCGGGGCCTGGCCTGGAGAGCCAACACAATGGATTATCGAATTAAAGTAGGCGTAACCGGCAAGCAGCTACAATGCAGCTCATCTAATAGTGATAGACAGAGGTGAACGTAAACGATGCCTTGTATTTTCAGGTGGACCGTTACCGCTATTTGCTTCTAGCCTAAAGAGAGCTAGGCGCGTTGTGTGTGAAGGCGTTCGGTGAGGCAAATGCCCGTGGTAAGATCGCAGGGACGAGTTTGGCACGTGCCATTGATGTAAAATACTTGAGACGACAGGAGCTTTCGCCTAATGAGCTCTTTGCGTGCTGTCGCCTTAAAATAAATGCAGCTGTACTGATTTATTGTTTGTGAAGAAAAAACTGCTGACATAGACGACTTGCGCATAATAACCAATTTTGAGAAGATGAGCTAATTTCTCGTCACTCGGTCATGAGCAATGTCATGCGTTCTCGTTCTTCGACCGAGCGCCCGCAATAAGCAACAGATCCACTTCCTAAATCAACAGAGTCGAGGATGTCGATTATAGCGATGATTATCGTTGCTTTCCTATATCTAAGGTATTCTTCAACTACGCCAGAATGCCATCATGCGCAAACTCTCTGTGTCTTGATGGCGTCAATATTATATTAATAACAGTGACGTCGATGTTTGTGTCAGTCGTTGTTGAAATGATGAAAATAGGTGAGGCCCCTTTCAGGATTCCGTATCACCCGGGCCACGAGACTTTTACTCGCTGCGGCCCCTGGAAACGCGACCCATAACGTTCAGACGCATTCGATCGAGTCCCCTTTCCGAAAAGAACGTAGCGATCGAACTCGATCGAATCTTAGAAATATAGGATTCGCGATATAGAGCCGTAGCTTCGTGTAATTTCAGTTCTGGGAGGCACAGTCGATAGAAAGAGCCCAATTACGCCGTGGGAATGGAGAGGAACGCGTTCGAACGCTCACCTGCGTTTTGCTTGGAATGCGGACGCGGATCGCGACGCACTGTACGAGGCGCTTGGACGACGATTTCAGCTCCTTTCGATCTATCTTTGGTCGCGAAGACTTGAACGACCGTCCAGAATGCATAACATTCGAGTTAAGAGATTGGAGACGAGCACGCTAAGATTCAAGATGGAGGGTGACGATTGTATTAGACTTTTCCCGGTTATTGGCTCTTCAGATGGCTTCAAGCTTTCAAACGCTCAACATTTGTGTGACTCTCTCATCGCTATAAAGCCTTTCGACGTGTTTGCATAACGCAGTGGCGTCAAATGGGGCGACAAAGCGTAAGAAATGATTTCAGCGAAGCCTTGAAACTAAATTTCTTCTCAGAAATGGTTTTCCAAGACATTGAATGCCAGAGAGCAGCTCGACGAGCAGCAGTAAGCGATTTTTTGGTACATTCAGCATCACTTCTGTTTCTTGGTAGAATTTCGTCTGTCTGCGGCAGTGGACCTTTTTCTTCTCCAGGACGATGTCGTGAACGGCGCCGGAAAAATTGTTTTTTCGTACTTATGTAGCTTGTGCCAATAATATTTTATTAATGTAGGCCCGAAAAAAAATCGCTAGACTCAATGTCTTTTGAAGGCTCGAGGGTCGTGCTCTTTTGTCGTGAAATAATGAAGCATTTTTACATCCTCAAAACTACATAGGCTGAAAAGGCGCTAGCTACTGTCTATTGGTTTGGGAAGACGCCGTAAATAGATCTTTCAATAATACTCTGCGGCCTAAATGCAATCGAATATATACTTTCATTTAACTCAACTCAAATGACTGAACAGTCGTAGATGCGCTAGGTAAAATAATCAATAATTCACCATGGGATTCCTAATTGATGATAAATGCTTCAGCCCCAATACTACTCTAGAAAAGGCTTCACTTTTCGACTAAGCAAAAAATCAAAAAGCATGACAGTTATATAAATGACGTACGTATACGTAATGAAGATCAGTTGAATTTAACGAAGGCCACTCGAATGACAGACGGTGTTACTCTCAGCGCATATTCGTCCAGTTTCCAGCATTTCTTCTCGTAGCCATCTTCTATATAATAGTCGGCGATGTCATCACTTCCGTTGCGTATAGCATAACTCTCCTTCAAGAACGTCACGTGAGTTTCGGAACTTCATTGTTATCAAACTCCTCATTTCATTTTCAATTTGCCGAGGTTAGGGCTACTCGCTGAGCCGCGACAGCTATAAAAATGAGCATTACCCGGATAAGGACTCAAAGTATCACGTGTGAGTTTATACTGTAATTGCTGAATTTTAAGCATGAAGAAGTCCATCCGCGATTGATTGCGCTTAAGCCATGTGAGCGAGCGTCCTTCTCGACTCTCAATTAACTAGGTGCGGCTGTTGCTCGCTGCATCGAATATTGTCCCACTAGTGACGCGATTATCGAGTTAGATCGTCGCGTCCGCATGCATGATGTCGAAAAGCGTTCTCGACCGAATGCGCTTAATTGAGCTTTCTGCATAGCGCTTCGATCGCGACTTGTAGAGATCGTTGACAAAACGTTTACGTCACTTACGTAACATCACAACCAGCACGCGAGCACGTGTTCGACAGGATTGGCCGTAATAGTAGTGGCAATGGTGGTGGTAATGGTGGTGGTACTGGTGGGGGTAATTGTGGCGGTAATTGTGGCGGTAAGGGTGGTAATAATGGTAGTGGTGGTGGTGCCATGATGGGTGGCTAGCTAGTTCCTACTACCTAGCTGCCTTAGCTAATAAAATAATATTTAAATATTTACTACGTAATATACCGCTAATTAAATAATAATTAAAGTCTGTATTACCTTGATTCTAGGATGTCAGACTTGGGAAATGAGGCGACAGCGATGACGGCGACGACGACGACTGACGGGCCCGGGCGGGCGGGCCGGTGGGCGGCGAAGGCGGAAGGCGACGGCGACAGACGGGTGAGGGCGGCGTCTTCTTCTTAAAATAAGAATATTGGAACATTTTAAAATAGTAAGGGGTAGATCTTAGACTGCGATCCGTTGTCCTCTGAAGATTGGTCGGCCTTTCGTCTTGCAGCGAAAATGACCTACATATCGAAAAGCCAAAAAGGCGAACACGCTAATAAAATCTACAGATACCACTACTCGATCCGATGCCACTTGCAACGGGACGAATCTTCATCAGTAAAAAGAGTGCCTAAGAATAAAAAGAAACGTCATAAAAAATATAACAGGCAATACAGAAAACCCTTAGCCGATTTGCGACGACTCTTCATCCCTATTAGGCGTCCTGCCACGCACCTAAAGAAATAGAAAAGGTCACGTGAGCATACCTAAAATGTACCTCGATCATTGAGTCCGACTTCGTCCTCTCATCCATCCGAGACGTCGTCCTCATCTAGCGAATCTACGACTAAAAACAGAGCAAGCAAAAAATAATCTAAAGACTCTATACAGATACCTCGTTTCTTCTTCTTCTTCCACTTACCGGAGTCGATTGTCCGTTGGTCTTCAGTTCGTCCTAAAACTTAAACAAGAGCCAGTAAGGGAAACCGTGTTTACTCCATACAGATACCTCTGGGTCTTTGAAAAAGTCTTCGTCTCCTCTTCCCTGTTGAGACGTCGAATGTCCACCTAAATCTCAAGGAAAAGAAAGCCAAAGGAAAACATGAGGGTAGCATACAGATACCTCGTATATGTGTGTCGTCTTCGTCATCTTCCGTTGGCCCCTTGCGACGATCCCTCCGGTGCACCTGCCGAAGCAAATACGTTACAAAACTAAAATGCGAGCTAAAATTATAGGTACATAAAGATAATCCGTATGTAACACTACTTAAGTATCATTATTTATTATACCCCTCTATCCTCCTACCTAAACACTAAGTCTCTATGAAAACTAATGAATGGTCTAATGAGTGGTCTGAGTAGGAATTGAAGGTGACGAAAATGGACTGTAAATGAAAATGAAAATGGACAAAAATGAAAATAATTTGAAGATATGAATGACGGCTGTGTTTCTAAATTAGATTAGCAGTTTCATGATGCTAATGATGATATGGATCATGGAAGATTCTCACCACACCTACATGGTGGGCGCGGTCTTTTTGATAACATATACTGTGGGCGCGGTCGCCACGTGGCTTATTTGACAAATAAAACCTAGAAATAAATGACATAAATTTTCGAAGCTTCCAGAATCGCTTTGCTGCCCACAGTTTACACCAAATGGACGTCGAAAAAAAAATGATCCTAAAAAGGGGCCCCTTTCACAAAAACAACTAATATTTTCCCGACGCTGTGCGTAATGCAAACGTTTACGCTTCCAAATATCTTTCGTTTGACAAGCAGCGCCTCTCAGCGAAAGACTTTGTGCGATCGCGAAGGGAGCCCCTCTTCCATTGCGTCGCTTTAGAGCCTTCAGAATGCAGCGCGAGCAAGGCTTTCAGCAGCGATGACACGAGCAACGATCGAGCGTTCGACGTAGCTGCTAATGGAAGAGTTTTTCGGGCGAAAACGACCCGAATTCGCCTATGAGCGCTAACCATTGGCGCCTAGTCGCTTTTCTTTGTCGCACTTCTTCGAGAGCGCGAAAGATCGAGCGGGCATCGTGCGAACTTCAACGGCGCCCTGCGATCGAAGGCGCGTTGTGTGCGAAGCGTTCGGTGAGGCAACTGCCCGATCGATGGGGCTAACTGAACGACCAACAGGATCGCAGGCACGAGTTCGGCACGTGCCATTGATGTAAAATACCTACAGTCACATGGACATAAGACGCGGGAAGGATCAGCATAACGTTCACGTGATCAGACTTCAGACGTCATACGTACACGTCATCAGAAACCTAAACAGCAGAGATATGTAGGCTACAGTGTTTCAGCGTACGTGGTAAAGTATCTTATTAATTATAAGCTCATTGAACTTAGTTCAATTAGGTATAATAATAATAATAATATTACCAGACGCTAAAATCCACGCTAGTGGAAGTGCTAATTATCTCTTTAACAACGTTCTCAATTTTATTAATAGTGTGCACGATCTATAGCAACGTGTCTTGCTATAGACGATGATGGATATTCTGGTCACACGAGGTCACGCGAGAAACGCATTCCACTAAGTGCTCGAGATCATGCGTTTCTACTTCGGTCTCCTTCTACTCACGGTCATCCCGAAACTCGACGCAACACGCGTCACAAAACTATTCATGCTTCGAGATGCGGTCGACTCGGGAGCCGTCTGCCTAGACGGTTCTCCGCCGGCTTACTATCGCGGCAACGGAACGGGATCGGACTCCAACAAGTGGATAATCCACATGGAAGGAGGAGGCTGGTGTCCAAACAACGCAGACTGCTACGACCGCAGTAATACGCCACTCGGATCTTCAACATCTTATGGGCCGACGGAGAGCCTCTCGGGTTTCCTTGACGACGATCCAAAACTAAACCCTAAATTCGCTAACTGGACCGTTATCTTTATCAAGTATTGCGACGGCGCGACTTATTCGGGTAACAAAGACGACCCCGTTGTAGTGTACGGAAAGAAACTTTATTTTCGAGGATATCGTATCCTCGTAAACGTTTTCGAACACTTGCTCAAAAATGGACTCGAAAAGGCGGACGCTGCCATATTGACCGGATGTTCGGCCGGTGGTGAGAGTACATATATACACTTGGACGTATTTCGATCACTCGTACCGGCCAATATACCTGTACACGGGCTCCCTGACGCTGGTTACTTTATCAACGCAGCGAATATAAAGGGACAGTTCGAATGGCCTGCTCAATACAACTACGTTTATCACATGCATAACGTGAGTACGGGATTAAATCAGGCTTGCGTTGAGGCGAAAGCGGAAGACGACAAGTGGCAATGCTTTATGGGCCAGTACGCCTATGAGTACCTCAAAACCCCCCTATTTGTTTTCAATTCTCAATACGACACGTGGCAACTTGATTATATATTGGAATTGGGTTGTCGTCCGCCGAATTGCAATGCCAGGCAAATGAAGCACTTTAATGCGTGGAGACCGACCTATCTTAAAGCTTTGAGTCCAGCTATTGATAACCCAACGAGCGGACTATTTATCGATTCGTGTCTGGTTCACTGTCAAAGTCTGGATACGTCGTGGTGGAGTCAAGTTACGGTGAATGGGACGTCTGCACATGACGCCTTTGCTCAATGGTACTTCAGCAATGGAAGCGTCACTACCAAGGAAATCGATAAGCCTTACCCACATAATCCAACGTGCACGTGAAATCATCTGATTAGTGAACGTGGACTATTTTTCGGCTGATGATAATGACATTTTTGTTCTTAATTTAGATGTGTAGTATGGATATGGTATTTTTCTTCGTCTGCTCAACGATATGTTGTAGAATCATTGAAGCTCTCGTGCACTTGTAGTGGCTAATAAATTAATTGCGAGAGCGCAAAAAAAAGAGAAATTCTCGCGATGCAGTGTGTGACTCCGATTGCCTCACCTAAAGAATTTGGCTTAATTCGTCCTCTGTGAAGTCTTCTCTCTATTTGGTAGACAATTGCGTGAGCCGATTGCGTGAGGGTCACGAAGATCCCCGAAAGAGGCCCCGCTTACTTTGCATCTTGTCGATATCGGAGATCGGATACATAGCTGTGCCACCAGGCAATCGAACGGCTCTTCGGGAATCTCATTTCTGCTCCAGCTGCGGCGTTTCTTCGTTTTACTCTCGCCGCCATTTTGATGTTAAAGCGCGCATCAACTGAACAAAATTCTCCGCTTTGAGCTCACGTTTTGGGTTTTCGACAAGCAAGGGTCGTCAGAAGAACCACGAGGGATGTAAAAAGATTAAAGCAAAGTTCGGACAGACGTCAATATGTAGTACGTACGAACTAAGAGACTCTTACATTTCATCACCAAAAGAGACAGACAGACAGACAGGCAGAATCAGCGTCGAATCAAAACTCTCATGATGATCAAAATTGTATTTCGGAGAACTTGAGATACGAATTTCCAATTAAGTACGCCGCTGTATTCCTTCATAACCCTTCTTATTATAACCTCCATTTAGATTGGATGCATGGCATTTGTTGTACCACCAAGCACCGTGATATGCATTGGCACAGCCGCGCCGACCATTCATTGTCTTTGGTGTTCATTCCATTGTGGTCTAAGGCAAGTGAGTCACCATCATTTCCACTGTACATTAGTTCGTAATTGTTCAATTTCACTGGTTGGTGTCACACCTTGTGGGCAATCCTCTTAGTAGTCCTTGGCCACCTTTCTGAAAGGACAGCTTGTCCTATTAGATTAATTTTAATACTGCAATGAATTTTCTCCTTTTTGCCCTGTGATACCCGCTGGACCCTTTCTCAGACAAAGAAACACTTATTAGATATAGACCCCGCTACGGTGACGTTCACTAATCTCAGCAATCAAGTGTCAAAGGAGTCGGTCGATCACGTGCCAAAGGGGACGGTGACGTTCACTCTAACAATGCTGAGTCAAAGTGGTCGAGAATTGTCCAGTGCGGAGAATGATCATATGTGAGTTGCTTGGCAAGTTCGAATCAGTATACATGCATCTTTTATATTTTATTAGGTTTCATAGGCACAAGCAGAACTTCTCTGTGAATTCAAATGCTTTAGCGGTCTTCCGAATGAGCTTATCACATTTTCATTGCAGGAGAAAAGCTAAAAGCTTTTTGAACGAACGCCAAAATGTCAATATTCGTTTCCGCCTGAACATCGTCCGAACAGTAGGGCGGGATATCAAAATCCTTAGGGTTCAACTGCTTCGGATGGAAGTCGTAGTAGAACACGTTGTTCACCGCATAGACCACATTCTCTCGTTTGTATTGCGCCATGGTATACTCGCTAAGAGGCACGCAATTTCCAGAAGTGACTTCAATTGACCAAATGACGGCGTCCGGTTGACGGTTCAAAGGAAGCACTTAATTAATTAATTAATTGAAATATTGCACTTCAAGGCGACCACTATGCTTCGCTTACTCGTTTTGTTCTCTAGTGCACTGGAAGAGACATTCATCTGCCATTCTTTGCAGTCAATCTCTTCGTTATATCCGCCCTTCGAGTACTCGTAGGCGATATGTGCTTCTGTTGGAATACCCCACATTTCGAAGTCCTTCTCCAACTCAACGGTCTTAATTCAATTAGGCAGTCGCTTTGCACCCTTTCCAAAGAACGTCGTTTCATACCAGACATAGCTTCTCTTTTTCCTCCAAGAAAACGTAAGCTCGCTTTTTCTCGTACAACGCTACGAGACTGATGTTCCTATAATTAGGAAGCCGCGAACGTACGCGTGGTTACAAAAAAAAACAACAGTTGAAAATCGCCTCAGATTACCCAAACACGGCGTTTCTGCCATAGAAATGACCATCAAATGCAACCCTCTCATTAGCCGCATCGTAGGAGATGTCGAACGTTGAGAAGACAGTTCCTTTTTGACCGCTGACGTAGTACTCTTCGTTATCGACCGTGCCCGACCAAAGATCGGGAAAGGTGCATCGGTTTGCAAGGATTCCCTGCGTCGATGCGACGAGAACAGTAAGGAAAAAGATCAAGCCGAGCATATTTGATCGATTGGGAGGAGCCTGGCGAATGATGAGTCACGATGCATTATGCATCCGGCGAAGTTCCGCCCTTGATATCAAGAATGCACGTGCCGCTGCTAAACTAAGCATTGACCCTGATATGAAACAAGCAATGAATGCGTGGCTCAGTCTACTCTAGCAGGCGAAACCAAGCGCTCACCTTTGTAAGTCACGTTACGCACTCTTCTTCTTTGTTGGCCAACACACGTCACTGATATCATTGACAAGCTGGGAAAACGATGGTCTCTCTTCTGGGCGCTCATAATCTTGAACATAGGGTACGAATTTTGTTACTGCAGTTAGCTGTATAATCAATACCTTCTATCAGGACAGTGCTTCTGTTCGCTGAGTCGCATCCTCTTTGACAAGCTTTACAAGAGATGTGATCCTGCTTGTCTTCCTGCATGCAGTATTCGAGCTAATCCAAAATTCCGTCCTATTTTGATAGTGCACTAGCATATGAACCAGCCATTGTCTAGAGAAGGAAAAGCGTTTTTTTTGCTGTACCGTGAAAGAGGCAGATCCAGGGCAAAATTCATGAAAAACGATCTTGTCGCATCTCTGCTCTCTCTTTCTACTCCCCGCCTACCCAACCTTTTCCCTCCTCCCCACCTCTCTTACTGCGTATAGTGTACATTTTGCTGTACTGATATATAGCGTAACATGTGATCACCGCATGTCACGATGCGAAGCCCAGATAAAAAGCAGACAGCGATTCGCAAAGACATAGAAAAGCATCAAACTGATCACTAGAAAAACCTCGTCAGCTAGCACATAAATTCATTTTTCTCACAGGTCCGCCACAAAATCTATCCACTGACTGTTAGGAACGTACTTGAGCTGCGAAATCCACTGATAAGGATGAAGTCCTTCTGCAAATGCTGACACGTTATGCGTTTCCACTGTCAACGTCACAAGATCAACAGAAAAAAGCACTTTGGGAAAATCTCCATTATCCGCTGATTCAGACGCATTTCTCATGAGCGCAAAAAAGGTCTGGCTCTCACGTGCAATTTCGCAAGTCCCAATATTCTCCATCGTCCATCCAACGGGAAAGTCCAGCAATTTCTTTGGACGCGTTTTACCGTCTCCAAAAAGGATAAACAGCCCGAACTGAGTATTGAGACTATTTAGCGATGCAACGCCATACAACTTTGCACTAATCGAGTCATACTTGAAACATAAAGCCTTGGTGACATCTGGTAGCGGCTCAGCAGTATAGACAATAGCACCGTTAGTTGTATTGATTCCATAGATGAAATCGTACATAGCAAGTAGAGATTTTCTTCAGATACATAATCGCTTAGGCACTCAACTGGCCCTTCTCCAATCATACCATATAACTTAAAAAGAGATTTGACGGTTCCGGGAGTCGAATTTCGAGTTGAATTGCTATCAATCTGCCATTCACACCAGTCCATCCCATCACCTCCCTGGCAAACACCATAGAGCGTGTTGTTGGTTGGATTATAATTAATCGTTTCAAAAAGAGCAAGTTTACTGTTTCTCGTCTGCTTGGTGATGTTTCCCGTACGAATGTCAATTGCTTCCTGATATCTCATCGAAGTGACGTAAATCGACTGAGTCGGCGGTGCAAAGGCGAAAGAGCACTCGCTGTGAAGTCGATCGTCCGTGTGAGATGCGTGAACGAGTGTGACGTTCCACCGTTTGGTAACGACGTCATTTGCTTCGATTGAGAACAAACTGATGTCTATCGTGTAGTCCAAAGTTATTGCAAGAATACGACCTTGTTGGAAAGCAGCTTTGGTGCTAGCAGAAGCTGCAGAACAGAGGAGAAGCAGGTAGACACGCAGCCAACACATGACGTTCATGAACTATGCACGTGACGCATACGTCATTGTCTATAGACGTCATCAGCGATGATACGCGTTGTGTTTCTTCTCGTGATCTTCGCTCTAATCGGCGCTGTTCGCTTCGTCCACGACGTCCCAACGGACTCAACTACTCTTTCGTCGCCGTTTCACATCAACGGAATATTTCCTAGTCTCGCCGTGACGGCGGAAAGTGGCCCGAAACGAAGCGAATGCGGAATCGGCGCTCTCATGCCGTGGGCCGATCATCTCTACATGGTTACCTATCTATCGGTTCCCAATGCAGGCGCCGGAACGGGTCTCTACGAAATCTCGCCTAATTTCACGATGAGAACGGTCGCCAAACACAATTCGACGTACGCTAATCGACTCCTCCATCCTCAATCTAATCAAATTATTATCGGCGCATGGGCAATCGATATGGCGCGAAACGTGCGCGCCTTTACCGATTTGCTTCACGTGCGCATCGGCGGCGTCGCCGTTCACTTGACCGATCCGTCGCGACTCGTTTATATGCTCGGAATGGACGGGCCCCTTTACGAGTGCGACGTCTATCAGATGAATTGCACGCTTCTCTTTGATTTGGTTGAGACGCTCGGCATTCCGAAGGATGCCGGGGAGCAGCCTCACTTCAAGGCGGCTCATACGATGAATGGGCGGCTCGTTGTTGCGAGTAATACTTTCGAGGAGGCGGATTTTTTGAAGACGCAACACGGTGGGAGGCTGGCTGAGTGGATGGGGCCTGGGCATAATTGGACGATTATTGAGAGTGAGGCGTTTGTTGAGGTGGCCGGTCGAGGGAACTTTGGCAAGGTGATCTATGCTCTCGGATGGGACACGGCGTCTGTTATACTCAAGGTTTTTGTGGGCCAATCAGATTCCAGTAAGTAGGGAGAGAGGGGATGTTTTCGCTCTAAGGGGGGAAGATAATCAATAACAGATAAGATTTGCACGTAGGAAATTGTCACGTGGTACGTCGTCTTTGATCACGTGTTCTTTGCAGATGGCTAATGAGTAAAACAGAGTCTAATCTCATACCTGTTTAATCTAACTCTAATGCAGAGAAACTACATCACCCTGTCAGTGCCTTAGATCCTCCCCCGCAAAGGGTAATGGATAGCTAATATAGATCTTTTATGAAGATGGACAGCTGCCATCGTTCCAATGACTATAAATTACCTCGTCTTTGTATATTGAATTGATATACCTTACGTATATTTTTTGAAGTGTTGGGTCACATGTTTATTATGTATTATTGATCTTTTCAGAAAATGACGTTGGCACGTGGCAGACGTACCGCCTTCCCAAAGCGAGTCACGCCTACGATCATCTCTGGCAGACGGAATGGCCTCGCATACGCGAAGTCGAAACGGAGCGCTATCTCATGGACATGCACGGACAATTCTACGAACTCTCGCCTCTTGGCTGGGCGGGCAGCACGTGGGGAATTCGTCCCGTGTGCCGTCATCTTCGCATGATACCCGACTACACTTCGTATCGAGGACTTCTTGTACTTGGTGGGAACGAAGTGAGGGGAATTTCATCATATTTCTTATATGTAATACGTAAAGTACTATGTGTCTAGGTTTCGTCGATTTTTGACAATAATCTTGTCACCGGACAGGCTCAGTCTGGACTGTACTTTGGAAAAACGGATGACTTGTGGAGTTTCGGTAAACCGCAAGGATGGGGTGGCCCTTGGCGCTACACAAACGTTACGGCCAACATTCCATCAGATCCTTATCTCATGACTGGCTTTGATAAAAAAGTCGTGCACGTGGCCGTGCATAGCGGCAACGTCAAAAAGGTATCTGTTACGATTCAAATAGATGTAACTGGCATTGCTGGTCACATGGGTGAGAGCTGGTTCAACTACACTGCAGTTGAGCTCTCGCCTACGAATCCTTACGTATATCACGTCTTTGCCGATGGCTATAGTGCCCACTGGGTGAGAGTAGTCTCGGATCAATCGTGCCAACTCACGGCATACTTTCATTATACATGAAAGTAATTTTGAATGGAGCGTGGCTGTTCTTGTTTTACTTACTCGAGTCTCTTATTTTTTAGCCTTTTTTGCACGCATGTCTTTTTCTCATGTACCTCAATCTGAGCCTGTGACCGACTCTCACTCGCCTGTCTTCATTGATATGCCAGATGGTACAGGTAGGAGCATCAGAATCAAAGCCTACGATTCGCGCAAAAGAGAAAGCTCTGATTGGACATAAGGATCGCATCTACCGCTCGACTCGCATGCATTTGAATCACTATAACGAACGTTAGTAGCCTCTTCTACGGGCAAAGCAAACGCATAATCGTGCTAAAGCGTTCACGTGTCACGTGAACGCACGGTGTGCGTCACTTCAGGCCCGGCGCTTAGCAACCCACCGTCAAACCGACAATAAGATAAGGAAGACAGACAATATTTTTTGTGAGAATAACATAATCATTATGAAATTCAAAGGAGTCTTTCATTTCAGATCTATTCAAAACGATCAACGATTGTGTACGTTCCGGCTGAAGGGTCAATGCGGGTTGCCACGTATTTCGTTGGCGAATTCAGTTCGATCACAGTTGGGCGAATTGCACTGACCTTTACCTTGTCATTGACGAACAAACTTATCTCGAAAGGGGGGAATCCTCTTTCGACGAAGGCGAGTGGGGGACTGTTTACGATTACCGAAACGACGAAGGTGTAGTCGTCTTCTTCGTTGCTAATTACTAAAAGTCCTAAGTCAATATTTTCGAAATCATGTAGTTTAACTCTTACGTACGTTTGACCGAATGATTTGTCGGAAACGTAGCAAATGAATTCTGACACGGACTAATTGACGAGCAATTGAATTGGCTCGTTTCAGGTGACGAGAACACTTCGACTTGAAAACGTAAATCTCTCTGGATTGAGAGATTGATGCTGTCCATACTGAGTTTTTAAGTAGACAAGGAAAACGAGCGTCTCCAGAGCACGAAAGACCTATATAAATGGAGTTGTAATTAGACATTGACGTTGTTCGAAATCGAACCAATTGTATAGCCGATGTGGTTTTGAGATAAATCGCACATTGAAACGGCGTCCACGAGTTCGCTGTCGTTTAGAAAATGACTTGTCAAAATGTCAAAGCACGTTTCTCTGGAATACGTTTGACATCTACGACAATGTTATAGGTATTTATCAACTAATTATTTCATCGTACGCGCTCAGATTAATCGAGTGAACTTCGTCGAGGGGGTTGTGAGAAATGTATTTATAATTCTGTGAGTTCTGGTTCTGAAGACTTCATAATCATTAATTAATATTTCACGATATGGTAAATAATTTGTAACATACGTACAGAAATATCTCCCTTACGTCGCTTGAGATTTCTTTTTGGCAGCTATGTGCTAAAATATCTCTAATCGGCGTAAACTGAAATGAGAAATTTAACTATAATCATTTAAATTCTTCCGAACTTTTCCGAGTAGGACTGCCCGATTGCCAGTGCTTCTGTACTAAGATTGCAGTTTGATTGAGTTCTATTATGTCGATATAATTTTTTAATTTCTTAAAATCAAATCAACCTCACCGTTTGTTTAATAAATTGTGTTCCACATGTCCATCTCCTGACATCCATTGCTCTCTATTAACGCAATAACCTTCAGTTTCTCCCTCTCTAGATTAGCGGTTTCAAGCTCTGGTAAACTTTTATGCACGAGACGGATTTACCCGAAAAGGCAATAAAGGAGCGTTTCAGAACAGCATTCGTTCGTAAAGAGTTGTATGGAATGAAGTGCAAGAATCTCCAAGTCTTTTTCGACATCAGTTACGACTTCGGTTTGTTGACAATCGTTCTCGGCACTGAATGTAATTTCTTTGATATCAAATGCTTCGATTGTCAACGGTCTAACACTGTAGCAGCGGCTAAAAGACTGTTCGGAAGATCGTTGAATTCTGGGATGATTAGGAAATATTTGCAACAATTCAGGCACTTGGGCGCCGGGTGACCGTGGAAATACCAGGGCGTCAACAAGATTAATTGTACTCGGTCGCATTACCAAATGAATGCTAAGGTGAGAAATATTATTTAATATGTGATACAATTTCAGATTTGCCTATTGTCCTACTTGTTTGTTCGATATAGCGCAACTGCTTCAGTTCCACTTACTTGCACGAACTCTATATTGGAATGAGAATTTCCAATGGTGAAGTATCCGCCTTGGGTCGTCCTGTCGTTTAGGTCGATGGCCCTAACGAAAGTGCCATCTAACTGAAAGAAAACAATGAAAAACGAATCGAGTAACGTATCCTTCATTCCGAAGTCCCACAATTCGACGTAATTCGTAGTAGGAGCGGCGAAACTTTGCGTAGACACTTCATTGATTACTATGAGATAATAGCGATCGTAGCAAAAAGTCGGATTAACTGGGTCAAATGGCGGTAGAACGGAGCAGTGAGCTGATGTAAATGTTATGCCATTTGAAAGGAAGTCGTTCGCACACGCATCGAGGATACGATTGCAAAAGTCGCGACAGGGTGGCTGCACTACAGCAACATTTCCAGTCGTTTCGCGACACGTTGGGAAGTGGTAGAGGCACACGAAAAGTTCGAGGTCGATGGAGCATGACGTTCCTCCGCCTGTAACCCATGCGAAGGCTGCGAGTTCGGAATCGGCGTCGCTCGCCTGAGAGTGGCTGTGAACGTTTGGAAATCGAGTGTATCGAATAACGGACGAGACGTTGGGGCAGACGTGTTGAAAGACGGTCGAGTTCACTTCTTCGCACGTGTCCGGGATCTGTCCGTGTGAAGAAGTGACGGCGAGTAGAAGCGTGTGGAGGGCAACGATGGAGAGAGAAAACCAGGTCATGATGGGAGAGTAACGGGCGTTGGCTTCAAGGAATGTTTGAATGTTTAGTCATTAATGCTAATGCTGCTCTGAACCAATGCCACTGCATTTACTTTGCCACGTATGGGTTCACATGCACATTCGCCTTGAATTGAAGAGGTGCGTCCGAATTGGAACGTACGCTCGTTGATTTGCCCTGATCAGTACTGATTACTGTAGTACTATTCCGCGCTGAGAGCGCGCGTTAAAAAGAGCCATACGTCATTCTTTCCTCTTCGCCCAGCGTAAACTCAATGAATCAGACTCACTTGGCGTAGATCCGTCGTTCAATAGGGAGTGCGATTCGTCCCGATTCTTGCCACAGCGTTTGTGCTCGTAATTAGGTTCGTCGATCGAGCGTACAATCGATTATTTGATTGATAGGACGTATACGCTATTGACGGGCTGAAGGCTCGGTTGCTGAAGTTATGGTGTGGATTTTGTTTTATTAGTGACGTGCGCAGGCTTGAAGGAGAGAGGGGCCCCCACAAATTTTTTGTTTTATAATTTTTTTCACTGCTAATCGTAGTATTTCTTTATTTGATTAAGAACGCGATCAAGCAGGAACATGCGAAAGAAACGATGAAGATGATGGAATTGGCCACCGGCTCATGCACTCGGTCCATCTGACAAATTATTTGTTGCCGAGAATTCATGCTAAAAGAGTTAGAGTGACTAGTTTGTTAGCCATCCTTATTTACTTGGTTGATTCTTTCTTACCTTTTGTATGTAGCGTGGCCTTTCTTTAATTCATCAAGCTTCCTAACCTTTCCAGTCATGGTTGGGACAGTCTATTTTGTTCGTATGGCTGTAGTACTTTTCTATGTTCATTTCTCTTATAGTTGCTGTTTAGAACAAGACTCGTTTTATTTCCACGAATATGTAAATCTAGGTTTTTTCCGAATAACCTGGCAATAGTTCCTTTGTGAGAATAGCATATTGAAAGGAGTCTTTCGTTTCAGATCTATTCAAAATAATCAACGATTCAGCTGAAGGTCAATGCGGGCAGCCACGTATTTCGTTGGCAAGTGTTCAGTTCAATCACATTTGAGCGAATTGCACTCACCATCGCCTTGTCATTGACGAACAAACTTATCTCAAAAGAGCGAATCCTCTTTCGTTGAAGAAGAGTAAGTAACCGTTTATGATTAGCGAAATGATGAAGGCGTAGCTCTTTACTTCACTTCTCAACGTTGATTCATTATGAATCGATGTCTGTGGGGTCTCTTTACTTCACTTCCCAACGTCGATTCATAATGAATCGATATCTGTAGGGTTTCTTTACTTCACTTCTCAACGTCGATTCATTATTTAATTAAAGGAGGAACGAGACGGCATTCTGAGAAGTGCATCAGCATAAAGAATGTCTCCTGAAGTCGTCGACAGAAGCAAAGTTTGTATAGTACATTGTATACGTTGATGTGTATGGGGACGTTTTATTGTCTTCAAGGTTACGCTCAGTGGAGCGACTCTCTTCACAATTAATCCTTCGGGAACAGAACGTCAAGGTCGTCAAGTCGTTCATGAACGCACGAGAAGACGTAGCACAATTCGCCTGTTTAGCTTCTGGAGGTTTTCTACGCTTCGCTGTGAAGCCTTACCGGGCTGTCGAGGCGTCTGACTATCGGAACGATCCTCAGAGGCTCAAATTGTTTTCGCGAGAGCATGGGCAAGATTCACGAAGTAAGTGTACTCTTTTACAAATCTGAAGTTGATATGAGTTTTCTCTTCTTATGCGGCAGACTTTGATCATTCTGCAGAACGAGACGATGTTTAGTGCTGCGAACTTGTCCGATACTCCGCGTCAAGTACTGAGTGAAATCAAAAACAATGCGGTATTTTGCTGTGAAACGGAAGCCAAGAAGAAGCACTTGGAAGTTACAGGCCCCAGATAATGGAGCCGTTGTGCGATCGAGTCTTTTGGCAATACGTAGAGACCGTGCCGTAGTAGTAGGCTATCATTGCAGTGCAAAAGTACGTTTTTTTAGCGCATGGAAATGTTTTGCATGCACGCACACAGGGGAGTGGGGTGTATTGCGCGCGTCTTTATAGATAGGCCCGCGACGAAGACGAAGCGTGCGCATAGTCATGTTCGATTTTATTAAATAAACCCGGAAGTAACCCGGAAGTTACGCAACACTAAAAAATACCATTCTTTCGACGTCTTTTGACTGGGAGAGCGATTCACCCACGCTCTCTGGCGGACACGAAGCCCGGAGCCTCGGTTGACCCACGAGACACGGGGTGCGGCCTCTTTATCCTCGATTGGCCTCGGAGATGGGCCTTGGGAGTGAAGCGTCCTCGGATGTGAGTCCGCCACCCGTGTTATCCAAGGGGACCGCTATTGTGACCCACCGCGTCTCGCCATAGTGGGGAGGCCAACTCTGTCGGCCCCTGCTATAGAGGTACGGCCTCTTTAGAACCTCGTTGGCCTCGGAGGTCTTTCGGAGTAGACATTGCACCACTGCGATTCCTGGCCACGGCATCTCAAGAGATCTTGTCCAGTTGTGAAAGAGTTGCTTTTTATTCTTGGCCGGTTAAGTCGAGTTCCAACGGAGAAGAAAGATCTGAAAATTGAAAATGAGATATACGCTAAATCAATTCTGTTCGATTTCTAGCCTGACGCAATCACAAACAATTAATTGCTTTGTGAATAAATCGAGCGAGTCCGAGAATCCAATTAGTCAAGTCCATCGTTTTCATTATCTAAGAGAGAGACAGAGAAAGATCTTTCAACTCTTTTTTAATTAAAAGGAATTTTACTTTCGTACAGTATTCTGCAATCAGAAGAATCAGCGTCTAAATGTCTTTCACCTGATGCTGCATCTTGCTTCGCGTCTTCTTCTGGGATATAGGGAACGCCCACTCGGCTATATCGCTTTTCTCAAGTCTTCGTGCCTCTCTTTTCGTCGTAAACCTATAACAAAGAACTAATAAAGACATTCGATCGATAGAAAGCGGCTCGTTGGCTCACTTCGTCGAACTATAAGACCTCAACAAGCGCACGACGTCTATTCGTGCTTTACGGCTAATAAAAACGCTCAAATGCAAAGATATTGGTTAGAATATGAGTCTGGATCCACTTACCATTTCGTTAGAAAAGGCGAAGGCAAGCAAATCCCTCTAGAAAGGAGAAATCATGTGACCTTACGCTTCTCACGTGACCTGAGTTGTTCTCGCGATGAATGCCGGTAAGGACGGTACTAGGCCCGTTACTAGAGATTCACCCGAGGTCATTCAACTCGCCCTGACTCGCCTTCAAACGCACCTGAGCCCGGAAGCGCGCGCTAACGCCCTCGCCACATTCAAACCTCGTTCGACCGACGTTATCATCGCGACGCCACTCAAATCGGGCACGACGTGGATGCAGCAGATCGTCCACGGCCTTCGCAGCGGCGGCAGCATGGATTTCGACGAAATCTGCCAAGTCGTGCCCTTCATCGAAGTGTCACCTATGATTGGGATCGATCTCGACGCCGATCAAGTCGCCGAGCCGCGCGCTTTCAAAACGCACGAATACTACGATCACTGTCCGAAAGGCGCCGGGAAATACGTCGTCGTTATACGGGATCCTCTCGACGCATTCCCCTCGTGCTATTCGTTCTTCAACGGGAGATTGATTCAGCCCGTCGACAGCGTTAGCCCGGATGCTTTTCTAGGCGCTCTGCTCGAAAATGCCGGTAAACCGCCGAACAGTTTCGACGAACGCTTCGATCTCTATTACACAATCGAATCGTGGTGGAAACGTCGTCATGACGACAACGTGCGCATTTTCTTCTATGAGGATATGATGGAAGATTTGGCTGGGGTTGTGAAAGACGTCGCTGAGTATATTGGCTGTGGAGTCGGAGACGAAGCCCTGCAAGCGTTGGTCGTCAAGCAGGCGTCGAAAGATTTCATGCTCGTTCATAGAGTTAAGTTCGATCAATATTCGTTGAAATCGGTTTGCAATCAATCGGTTGGCGTACCTGGCGAAGCCGGATGTAACGCGGAAAATGCGACGGTTCGCGACGCGCGTTACGGTATTCATCGAGGCGATTTATCGGCCGATTTGGTGGCGAAGATCAAGTCGAAGTGGAAGCGATTGGAAGAGGTGACGGGTTGCTCTTCGTATTCTGACCTCAGAAAGAAATACGGGCGAAAAAGGGTTTTTATTAATTAAATCTATGACTTGTTTTGAGCTCTTATTCGAAACACAAGCGTCAGAGCCTACCGAATGCGAGTGACAAAATAAAAACCTGTGAAAAAATAGAAACCTTTGAAAAATTAAACATGTAAAAAATTTAAATATACTACATCCTTAAAACAAAGCATGCACGTGATAATTGGAAACTAGATCTAATGGTATAGACTGTTGGAAATTTTCTATGCCCCCGAACGTGGGCAGTGGCCATCGCAGGAACCGCGTACGTCACAGAAAGCCCCGCCCCTTAAGTGTACACTAGTGGGGTCCCCCAATGAGTGACCTGATCGTCGCGCTGGCACGAGGTTATCTTCTTTCCTTGCCGAACTAGGGAAAAGAAGTTGGGAATGAAATGAAACGAAATGCGAGTGCACGCGATGACGGATCGAAGAATGGCATTACGCGCGCGTCGTCAAGTCCGCGATCCGCGTCACGTCGCCGCGCGTTGCGAAAATAGTTGGCGGAGTGTAGAAACAGCAACGCGCCGATTCGCCTCCCAGTGAGCAGATTATCCGGGAATCATGTTTGCTCACGACAGATACTACCGGTAGTATCCCTGATGTAAACCGCCCTCTCACGTGCAAAATTAATTAATGGCTGAGCACGTCACTGCTGCTGCTAGAAATAGCACTGCACTCTTAGCAGGCAATCTATAGCTATAGGCGCTTTGAGATTTCTAATATGAGCGGTATACGAATACAGAATTACGGCCACGGTCCTACCTGTGTCACAGAGGCGTTAATAAAACGATGCGCAATGAAACGCTAGGCGTATATTTTCAGAGAATTAAGGAGACTGAACCCAGCGTGGTGGGGATAGGCGGCCACGAAGAGGCCCTAAGATGAGAAAGAAAAACAAGAACTGAAACCGTAAGACTACCGCCCGCGTAGAGTGGCTGCTTGCTCGCCGAGATAATAGAAGGGCATAGGGGATTCATAAAAAATACTGCTCTCTCCTTGGGAAAGAAACATGCGTCCCAAATTAATTAAGGGCCTCCGGTGGGTGAACGAGAGATTAGAACCAATCGCCATTCGTCATTGTCCAAGTTCCCATTCTACCAACTAGATTCTATAATGAAACGTATAGTTCTGGCGCTCCTAGCAGGAAACTTTAATCGCGATGAGGATAGTTCGCTAACTAGAGGCTCTGATGATCTCATAGCGCGGATCCTTTACCGTGGTCAGGAGGAAGCCACAGAAGGGTCGGCACAGCGTTTTTTGAGTGTCAGGTCATTGCTTAGGGCTAAAGGTGACACTGCTAGGACAATATTGGGACGCATCACTTCCGCTGCCAAGAAGTGGTAGTTCCACTTGCAGCCATAAAAAGGCAAGAAGCGAGGGAGACGAGCCTAAAGAAGAGCAGAAAGCGGACCCCACCCGTCTAACGAATTCAACCGTGAGTGCGAGTCCAACTATTTCTACCCGTCTAACTGAGATGTGAGCCAGCCATGCACGTCTTATTATATCCCGATCATTGCGCTGTTTTTCAGGACAAAGGTTACGGTGGCTATCGTTTGTTCGATTGCCATAATAGCGGGGCTTTGCTGACTAGCAATATATCGCAAAAAGCATAACTCGCTCTGCCGTCTTCAATGTTACAATGACGAATGGAATAGTGTGAGCGAAACTTGCAAAGACGAGCACAGCTTTCTGAATGGAAAAACCCAAATCCAATCTAGCTGCATCACAGTAGGAAAACTACTTGGTACGAAATCAAGCCCATAATCAAAAATAAACTAAAATCTATATGTAGGAGGTCAATTCGGCACCGTAGCCGAAGGAAAGCTGACAACGCAAACGGACGAAGGACAATTGTACACGATAAAGATTGCCGTGAAAATATTTCGAGGTATATATGCCGAGTAGAGCGAAATCGAGAAGGCTACGACCAGTCTTAATTTAGACGAACATTACGCCAAATATTTCAAAAAGAAGCAAAACTATTAGCCAGTCTCGGCTATCACAAGAATGTCACGCGAATATATGGACACTGCGTCGAAAACGGACGTATGTCTATAGTCTATTAATAGACCATGTCCTGTCCCCTCCTATTGGCGTGCCTCATCTCATGTGACGGTGATCGATTATACTACGCATGTACCTAAAGGTTCTCGTTTGGTTCTTCGCTAACATGGTTAATTAATTAACAACCGAAGTAGTGAACGGGCAATGTTTGCTACAAACGATCACCGTCACGTGGGAATATGATCAAATTGATTGCATAACTTAGAAAATAATTTTATTATATGAATTGTAACGTATCCCTTTTAGATGTTAGTAAAACTGCTATGGAATACGCAGATTTGGGCAATCTTCATCGTTATTTTCGTCGAATGAGAAGCGCGCAAAATGCGTCTCCAATCGAAGAAAGAAAAACATACGAAAACGGACTACAAATTGCCAATGGAATGCAATTCGTCGTGTCGAAAGGGGTCGGGTTGAGAACAAAAACAACGATCATAATAGGGTAATTAATTTGAGCTATACTTTAGCGCGTGCATCGCGATTTGGCGCAAGAAACGTTCTCGTTTTCAAAGGCGAACGATTAAAGATATGCGATTTCGGACTAGCTAAAGATCTACAGTCAGCTGCCTGCTACAGAAAGAGAACAAATGTGCGCAATCTTATGCTCCTCATACATGCTATGTTGTAAGAAATTCCATTAGGGTGGCGTCATTCCATTCAAATGGTGTGCACAGGAAGTCTTGCTCTACAAAACGTACAGCGAATACAGTGACGTGTAAACAATCAAATTATTTAATTGTTATTTTTACAAAATTTGCTCTCTTCAGTTTGTCTTACGGCATTATTCTGTGGGAAATTGCCGAGATTATATAGAGAGAGGGATTGGTAACTCCCTCTATTCACGTGACTATCTCTGACCCCAGGATGGGTCCCACTCGGGTCCAATTTACGTACAAACTTGTTGCGAAGGTAACTCCTTCCCGTTTGGTCGCTGTTCTAACTTCCTAATTTTTTCGAGAACTTCTATTCTAGAAGTACAGATGTCATTCAAATCGTCACCTTCCTTTTCCACTGTCCGTTCATCATAGAGATGTAGTTTTTAGGTAGTAGGATAGAGGAATACCTTAATTAAAACAACCTAACAGTCGTTTTGCTGCACAGACGGTAAATATTTAGTATTAGAAGTAAGAAGTCAGCATTTCACGCTATTACCGGAACACTTCACCGTTCCACCCTCTTAGCAGGTGATCCGACAATTGACTTGAATACTTGTAACATTTAATTGAACAAGAACTGCAGCTGTATCAATAACGACAAAACAACAACAATGAAAACAGCCATACGCAAAAGAATTGCTTCTAGTCTGAAAGTAGACAACTTTACTGTTTTTCATTGATCTCAGAGGAATCAAGATCGCTTCCCGACTCCATTGTTTCATCCCTTGATTCCATTTCCTCGCAAGAACAATGAGGGCTTGTAGCATCAAACACGACGTACTTGCTCTGTTGCTTTGCTTCTACCATTTTTCCAAGATTCTGCGCAAGACTCGAGAATGATGAGCGCTTTTCAGTATCGGCGTGCCAACATGCAGACATCATCTCGTACCTGCAAGAACATGGCAATAAATAACTGGCCATAATTCACAAAACAAATTACTGACAGGTCAACGGAGCAGTTCTCTGGGCAGCTCAACCGGTTACCTCTTCGTAAATACGACAGGAGTTTTTCACTTGATACGCAAGGATAGGGAAAAGAGCCTACAGGGCTAAAATGTTCAATTGAGAGAAAAATCACATGGCTAAGCTCACCGAGTGTACATATTTCCCACATAACTACTCCAAACGACCACCTATACATTCGAGAATCTGTTATAGCAAAACGCGCTCTGAGACGATCATCAAAGATTAGTTTTACACGTCGCTCTGCTCGGAAAAGAGACGATGCGTCATGGCTTCGATAGACATCCATCGTAGAGGGAGACGTCTCGCGGTCTTTTGAGAATACACGCCATCTTGATAGACGGATCTCGTTAGTCCAAAGTCGGATACTTTAAGAAGTTCGTTTTCGCACACGAGCACGTTTCGACACGCTAAGTCACGATGAACCAAACCTTTCCCAGCAAGGTATTCCTAAAAGGGCCAACAAAGCAGAGTGAATAAGTTCTATTATCTATCTAGTTAATTAATAAGCACACCATTCCAGATGCAATTTGCCACATAAATGATATTAAATCGGAAAACCTCCATTTGCAACCAACATCACTGCTGCCGCTTTCACCTTCACCTTTGTAAAATAAATTATTGTGCCGCTACATTTTGACTTCTAGTCGTACCTTCAGTAGCTGAGTCTGAGTCTGTAGTTAGACTTAAATGATCATTTACATCACGCTTATGATGCTCAACTGAGTCGCAGTCGAGCGGCGATGTGAGCGTCTCATCCTAAAACGGCTGTTAAAAGAATAGTCAACGACACTTTGCTGCTAAAGAGTTTACATCACGCGCCTCAATTTCAAAGCTGGAGATGGAGATTGACGACCGTTGGTCCTGTTCAATATGCTAATGCAAAAAGAAATGACTGAGTTTTGGTTAAAACTAAATCTTCGGCCGTCCTCACTTTGGGTCTTTCTTTTCTGAGGTAGTTGAGTAGGTCACCGCGCAGACAATATTCGACAATGAGACAGAACGGCGTGTTTGTCGTTATGCATCCAACCAGGCTGACAATATGAGGATGTTGACCAATCCGCTTCATCAACTTGATTTCTTCTAGGAACTCTTCATTTTCCACATTCGATCCTACAAATATAAGAGGCAATGTACTTATTATCAAACTACACCTACTCCAAACGAACAATTATGAACAAAAAATCAATATGTAGACAAACACGAGCAAGTATACCTTTGATCATTTTACAAGCAACAACCGACTTCTCACTTGCAGAGAAAGTCGAATCCTTTCGAGATTGGCTCGAAAGGATCAAAAGTCGGCTCGAAAAACGGCTCGAAAGGCGGCTCGAAAGGCTCCTCTTTGGAGTGCGAAAAAGATACGCCTTGTGCACAACGCCAAAGAAGCCATCGCCCAGCTTTTCGAGCAGAGTCATGTCGCCACGGTTAACTTCCCATTCGTCGGGCGGCTCGGCGAAGAAAGATCCTAAGGGCGACCAGCTGAAGCGTTGAGCTCTGCGTCGAGCATAGGCAACAAAAATGATAACGGCAAAAAAGATCAAAGTAATTGAGCCGACGACTGGCGAAATGATCATCGTTAGAGATGTCGACGCGACTGCAACAACTGCAAGACAATAAAATCAATACTGCCACTTTCACAAAGAGTAAACGTATTAAAGAATTTTATTTAGGTACCTTCGCAATGGGTTCCATTGCCCGCATAACCACTGCTGCACCGGCATTGAAACGATCCTTCTGTGTTGTTACACATTGCCCCAGGATGGCATGTTTTTCCGACGAAGCATTCATCAGTGTCGTTGCAAGTGAATCCATCTCCAGTCCAGCCTCGAGGGCAAGTACATGAGTAGGAGCCATCCTCATTTGTGCAAGTGGCTTTCGAATGGCATGAGTTATTCACGTCACATTCGTTGACGTCGTCGCAGATAAAACCGTTTCCCTTCCAGCCATGCAGGCAAGAGCACACGAATGAACCAATCTGATTTCTGCACTTTGCTTTTATATGGCATGGGCTCAGTGTGTCGCACTCATTGACGTCAGCGCAAGAACTACCGTTTCCTATCCAGCCAGGTAGACACATGCAGCGGTAAGAGCCGTCTTCGTTTACGCATTTTGACTGGGGATGACATTCGTTGGCCAAATTGCACTCGTTTAAATCAACGCAGTGACTGCCATTGCCTGCATATCCATTTTCGCAAACGCACTCATATGACCCAACGGTGTTAATGCATCTTTGACTTTTATCGTTACAGATGTGATCACATTCGTCGATATCTGTAATCCAAGAAAAAGTAAAAATTTGCACTTGCTCAGTAATAATTAACCTTTGCATGTTGTCCCGCTGCCAGCAAAGCCAGGATTACAGATGCAGTTATACGAAGAAAATGTATTTTCACAAGTTGAGTTCACGTGGCAATTGTTTGTGCTGTTGTAGCACTCATCATAATCTATAGACGTCACGCAGTGAAAGACGCTCCTTAGCCTCGCTTGACATACCTAGACTTGCACTGATAAAGCAAACGCTGGGCTTTTTCTCTATGCAATTTGCTGTTGCCCAAAAACTTTTCGATGCAGCTACACAATCATGTTCCCTTTGTAAGGAAGCGTTCTTCACAGCTTCGGATGCACCCCAGTTCACATAAACTAAAGACGAGCCGTCTTTCCAAACGTAAAAGCCCTCATTGAAAACGTCATTAAGTCCAATCCAAGCCTCTTCACTGTTGAGAATGTTAGCGTTAAGGCGATCTTGCTCTTGAACAGACAAAATTCTGGCGAGAGAACCTCCCATTATCTCGCAGCCAGTCACCGAATCCTGCCACGTCTTCTTTTGGTTAACTCGTTTGAAGCAAGAGCGGTTGCCAAGCAGCGTCCAACCGTTCTGACATAGGTAAGCATCTAAAGAATCGATTGATTTCGGCATAGAATAAAATCTTACGAACTGACACCCAATTGGCGTTTTAGACACAGTTGATATACTTTCATCTGATTTATTCAGATTTCCTATAAAAAATGATCATTAATTATTTAAAATGGCCTTACTGTGTAGCTTCTTAATGTACTTTTGCAGATATATCCAGCCTTCTTAGAGCAGTTTGAAACAGACCAAACAAACTCTTGCCCGTTCGATCCAAACAAAACACAACTCCGACTGTTTCTATTTTGTACCGCTGGCTCATACATTGCCCACTTGGTGAAATTGACCAAAGCCCCACTAAGCCATTCAAAGCTTTTTTTGACAGAGGTACGATTGTAGACTAAACCAATCCAATAGAGCGATCCTTTAACCGGTGACGTTTCTTTTGCAATGAAAGCGTTTTCGTGTAGAGTGTTTATCGAAGCCAGACTAGAATTACGATTTTCGCAAATTTGATGAGCGCGTTCTTGCGATACGAGCAGCTCAATGTCTTCCTTAGACCAATAATAGCACGCATTTTTGAAGTAGAGTTCGTGCTCTCCACACAAACCTGTTGCTGACAAATCCGTAGCTTCACGGATTTCTCTACTAACGTTGACTAGAAAACAAAACAAAAAAATGACGTGTCATGCGGTATGTTCAAAAATCAAGTTGAACATCTTACCAAGAGCAACTTTGCATACTATTCGTCTTCTAACCAAACAATCGGCCGTTTTCCAGTAGCCATCGAGAGGGTCAATCACAACGCACCTATGAACGGTTTTCGGTTCTCCAATAGCCCACAAGACATACCTAAGGACGCAAAGTAAGAAAGAAAATGCCGTTAAGTCCAAACATAGGAACCTTAGAGGTTCCTGGTTATTCCATTTGAATACTTCTCCACCTTGCCTCTTCAAGCCAATCCAAACATCTTTTTTAATGTCAGCAAGAAGAGACAGCACGAAAGCCTGTTCGTGAGGACTGCTAATGCTAACACTATTGACAGGACCACATCCTCCACTTTCGATTACTTTGCCGTTACTGGGCCTGCGATAGGAAACAGTGTAACAGTAGTCGGCAAACAAAAACCACCCTAATGGGCAATCTATAAATAAGTATACTCCAAATTTATTGAAAAAAGGAAAAAAATCGCTCTCCTTACATTCTTTTTCTTTGCAAACAAGTCCAGCAGTTCTGCATGGGTGACGGGATATAGATTCAAAGTGCGTACAGCGTCTAAGAGCTGTTTCGCTTCCGTGACAAAGCACTTTCAACGGAGACTGCTTAGTTAATTCAGAGTTTCTTTTCGCCGAGATTGCCTTCTTATAGCCTAACTCGCTGCAAACCACTTGAGCTGCATTAATGTTCCAGTTGTCTTCACAGACAAATTCCCAATTGTTGAAGACAAAAACTTGAATTGTTCCCTCTGCCTCTCGCACATTATGAACGGTATTCACAAGCCTTACTTGCCATTTTGATCTAAAGCATTCGACCCTAATGTAGTGAAAACAGCGGTTGAAAAACCTCTTAAAACTGCATTTTTCAATTGAATTTGACATGCAGAGACCGTAAAACGTTTTAGAATCACCCCAACTGTTAGAAGCAGGAATGAAACTCATCAATCCATAATCGAATCCCAAATGCCTACAAGTAGCATTAGGTAGTTTTGATAGTACGCCTTTGTCAAGGCCGCAAACTTTCTTCCAACTCCAATCAGTAGAAACCTCCAGTAATCCGTTTCGGCTCCATTTGCCCCCTACAAGCCGTACTCTAATTGAACGGGTTCGAGCGGACTGACATGATAAAAATATCTCCACTTCGCAAGTGGCTCTATCATACGTGCAGCTGAGAGCCTCATTCCACGTACATTCAACAATGTGCGAGAAATTTTTTCTCATTTCCTCGGTGGAGCGGTTCAACGCTCGGACAAACAAAGGACTTCGGTAATTCAAATGTTGACAAACTGCGAACGCCGTTCGCATACGATTTGACCCTATGCAGACGCGGCTCCACTCACCATCTACAAAAATCTCAAGGCGGCCGCGATTCGGAGTCACGCCGTCGACAAGTCGAACGTCGGTTTTGACGCGATCTGCGACAAAAGCATACATTATCTTCATAAAGCTTCGAAAACAATAACTAAACCCACTCCTCGGTTTTTCACAGATGAATCGGTTTCGAGACAAGCAGGATACGACAGACCAACTCATACGATAATGAAAAGCAGAAGCTGCACTCCATCGAGGAATGACGGCGACACATAATTCCGTTTTGCAGTGAAAGTTCAAATTATTCCAGTTCGAATACACAAATGGCGAACCGTCGGACCAACGATAGGTGTAGGCGCCGTTAGGCGCAGGAGTGCCTATTAATCCGATGAACAACTTCTTCAATTTGTAATGCCTAAATAGGTAACGCGAAAAATCCTTGTGTTCTCTATCGATCGACAAGAGGTGAGCTCCTTGTGAAGAGCACGCGTCTTCTGCTTGTCGCCAGGTCAAAAGCTCCTTTGAAATCTTGAGACACAAAGAAGAAGCATAAGGGATCCAACCAGGTTCACAACCTAAAATGGACGTTTAATCAGGTAGCATAAAGTATAGTGACTCTTTTTGCTAGGTCGTTTTCGTTGGGGACATGCTCCGTACACTTCCTCTTATTTGTATACACAGTATATAGATATTACGTTCTCAACTACTGTACACTGTAGTATGCAAGAGCAAAACGCAAAAGGCTCCGGATACTCAATTTCCATGTACGAATTAAAAAAGGATTATTAAACACAGCAATGTCCAAAAAAGTAGACGCGCACAACTCAACATAATCTCACCGTTTTGCGCTTGAGCAGGCTTTGCGAATGCCATTGCCAAAACAATGACGGCGACCAGTAGTTGGAGGCCTTGAAATGGAAGAATCACGAATCGATGACATGGGCGTCGTCTGAGTTGGGCTGAACAGGTCAAACGATCATAGTTCGAGAAAAGATGAATGTAAACAGAAAGGAAAACGGCAATGACGATAAGCAGAAAGATACCACGAAATGTAAATATGCAAGAAACCAGATCAACGTTTGAACCTAAAATTAGTTCAGCATCATACATAAACCAATTCCTTAATTAAGCCTTCACTTTGAAATTTCGCACGAACAGCGCTTATTTCCGTGTACGTAGAAAAATGAGAAGATGCCGTTGCCTCACCAACGGGCTTGCCGTCATCACGATCTCGAAAGCATTTCAACAAAAACTGAGATTGACAGGTAAGAATTTAAGCCTGTAAGACTGTTTCTAAGACTTTATTTTTTTGAAGTACTTCAAATAATAAAACAGTGGACTCTTCAAGTCGACGAAAGCCAGGTCCAGAGCACTGACCCTTTCTATAGAAGCACTTTCTACCGCAGAAATAAAATTTAGGAACAAAAGTCGCACCTGCTAAGGGCGTTGGAAACATGCCCAGTGCATTGCGACATAATCTGCGGACTCGTCCATTCGCCGACTTGGAGAGAAAAGAAACTTGAAAATGTCACAATTTCATCTTCGCCTAAAATAACTATATTTCAATAGTGAATTGGTTTTGCGTGAATAGCTGCTGCTGCTGTAATTATGAATACTAGTCACCGTCGAAAAAACATAAAAGACTTCTTACACCTATAGCGGTTGTAAAAGCGCGTTGAATGAAATTTTGCTTAACAACTTTCGCGTACTTGTAAAATAGTACTGGTACTCATGAATCCAGCGCTCAATTGTGTGCTTTTAGGGGTAACGTAGTCAGATGAGACAACTGAGCAAGGGGTGTACGTCAGAAATAAAACGTATAACAATTGATTTTAGAGCGTCGTCTAAAAAATTGACTGGGCTTTCGACATGATTTTGTAAAAAGCATGATCAATTCATAGGGGCCAATGCATGCAGTACTATCAAAAGCCCGTCTCCTGATGCCTAAATATTATCGCATTAATTAACGCTTCTCCCGTACGTATAACAAAGATCTCTACTGACCCAGCTGGAAGACAGAAAAACATACTTGCATCGCCACAACCACGCCAACCCATTTCGTCATGCACCGACCGACATATCTTGCGACTTTGACTATACCAGACTTAGACACCCTAAGCTACTCGGAGACTGCTCGGTGTTCGAGCTACGAGGGACGACGAGGGTCTATAGTAACTTTTCTCCTACCTTTCACTTTGTATCCGTAATGCGGAAAATCTGACAGGTGACACAACCCAACCTGATAAAGGAAAGTTACAGTACAAAGGAAGAAGGACGCCATGGCATGCGGCCGGTGAGGGTGGCACCGATCGACTGATAACTTTAGGGTGAGTCAGCGCACCTGTATTCATTTATCCGAAGTCCCATGACGTCGTAGTTAGCCAATCACGAACGCTCTTCGACTCTATGAAAGGGATTCCCTAATTTCCTGATACACCCTATCCATTTTTTTTGCGAATGCTGAGTTAGTTAACTTCCTTCACTTCCACTTGAGCCACCTGCACAGGTTTATGTTTTAGTCACGCCAATATGCCACCCCGTGCAGCGCTCGACACCTTGAAAGGGATTCCCTAATTTCCTGATGCACCATATCTATTTTTTTTACGAATCCACGGTAATGCTGAGTCAACTTCCTTCACTTCCGTCTCAGCCACCTGCACAGGTTTATGTTCTATTTGCGACCAATACCGCCCCCCGTACAGCGATTGAAGTCGCCAAATGGAACGAGTCGGAACCGCCTGAAAGTCTAGACGTAATTGCATATCCACGCTTCAACCGCCACACTGCAGAGTCTTTGCAAGTCCATGCTATACTATATCTATGGTTCGTGTGGGTCTAACCAGGGTCGACACCTTCACTGAAAACAGGCGATTTTGTCAATGCTAGAGACGATACCTGCGCAGTCACTGCTAGATCGAGACGTGGCTACGTCAATTGGTAGAATTTCAGCAAAAATTAAACTCTTCGTAGAGGAATGCCATATCGCTCTTGAGACAGCTACGTAAGAAACAATTCGAGAAAATTTGGAGAGGCCTCTTTTGAGGGCTCATCTCCACCCGCGTCACGCGACTTTTTGCCCGCAGCGGATGCTGTGAACGTCGCACAGACGTATACGTCTAGCTAAAACTTGACATGCCCTACGCTTGCGTTCCGTCGACGGAGAAAAGCCTACGATGCATGAGAAAGGAATGACGAGACCCCGTAGTCTACACTAGAGCATCGCTTACTGCTGCCCGTCGAGCTCCTCTTTAGCATTCAACACCTTAGGAAACCTGTTCTGAGAAGAAATGTAGTGTGAAGGCTTTGCTGACATCGTCTCTTACTCTTTGTCGCCCCATTTGACGCCATTGCGTTATGCAAACACGTCCAAAGATATCTAGCGATGAGAGTCACGCAAATGTCGCGCGCTTGGAAGCCAGAAGCTATAATCTGACCAGTCAATAACAGGGAAAAGACGAATAAATTCCGTCGCCCTCCATCTTGAACCTTAGCGTGCTCGTCTCGATTCTCTTCTCTCCACTGTACGATTTCTATGCATTGTAGATTACGTATTCGCGACCAAAAGTAGTTTAAAATGAGCTGAAATCGTCGTCCAAGTGCCTTAGATTGGACAGTGAAGCGATTTCTGCGAAATTCAGGTGAGCGAACGCGTACCTCTCCATTCCTTCGAGCAAATACAACGAAATTGTGCTCTTTCTATCGACTGTGATCCCCAGAACTAAAATTGCACGAAGCTACGGCTCGATATATCGCGAATCCTCTAGAATCGATCGAGTTCGCGCGTTCTTTTCGGAAAGCCATCTCAATCGAAGGCGTTTGAACGTTTTTGGTCGCGCTTCGTCGCGTTTTCGTCGCGTTTTCGTCGCGTTTAGTGAACGTGAACGAAGCACGTCACATCCGGCAACCATGCACGTGCATGTGCACGTGTTCGTCTCTAGTTCCCTTTTCTTTTGGGAAAAACGCTGGACGCGCACGATCACTCCAAGTATTACCTTTTTTGGTTGCGCGTAGAGGTGCAAAAAGCAACGCTGTCTCTCGTGACGTCGTTGCGGCTAATTACGCACACCCGTTGTCCAATCAGAGAAGAGTCCGCGTGCCATCGTTCGTGAACGAGCTACATAAACTTGTGCACGACGCTCTCCCTCTTTACGTAACCCCGTCGCTTGAGAACTCGCTCGTACGCTCTGTGAGTCGTTGGAAGACAGGGAGCCAGAGGGGCCATCGATTCGACCGACGCAATCGTCCCGGAGCAACGATCTGGAAGTGATTAGAGGCACAACCCTAAGACCTCTAGGGGCTTCCGGATCGGAGTGCCGCCGTCTTTTCGACGGTTGAGCGCTTCAACTCGCTCCGTTTCACCGTAGATTTATTCTACTGTGTAAAAGGGGACAGCGTCGACGTTGGCCGGCTCTCCTCCACGTCGAGCACAATACCTGCGGGCCTCTTCGGCGTTGGCGATAGCCGTCTCCCGAGGGGGCAACGAACCTCGGAGGCTCACTTATGGTGGATTCTGATCCAATTCACGCCGTTGGTGAGGGTCGGCTGGGTTGCGAAGCGTCTGGACCTCCACGTGGTGCGACCTGGGTCACTCTAACACAGACGTGCTCTTCTTTCGTCTTTTCGGGTAAGTACGTGGCTGCGATGAATGGATACTGGCCTCGTATTTTTAGATAATTGTTCGCGATCGGTGGCTACGAAGAACTTCCTTTTGCTATCCGATCAGGTGTCGATTAGAGGTATATATGCATTAGTTATATAGCTCACGTGACTCCGCCTCGTCGCCTACAACGTTCGTTGTTCTTGACATGCATGTTTCTTTGGGGCTTCGCGCCGGATCATGCACAGAAGTCGGCATAAGGAAATAAAGTCACTTTTTCGCACTAGTACGGTGCACTTTACTTTTCTGCTCGACACGTGACTAGGAGGTGTTTCAATCAATCACGTGATGTTAAGTTAGGCGTAAGTGGAGAGGCCGTGAAGGGTAAATCGTTTTGAAGTGGGAAGGCCGTGGAGGGTATCATGAGCGTAAACACAGAATAGAAGACAATCCAAACGAACGTGGCAATAACGTGAAGAGACATCATCATAATTTGTTTTCAAGCTGCTGCTGCTGCTGCTTCTTGTCGGATAACTATTGAGGAACTGATGGAAAAGTTGCGAGTTTCCTTCATATTTATAGGAGCCCGACGGCAAACACTGTGATGACTGCGGCGAAAACAGTGCATTACATCATGTACAAGAGTCGGATGCAAGCGTAACGTATGATATAATACTTAATTTATTACGCAGATAATGAGTTAGCAGAAAAAGTGGGCGTCGTTGGTTCCACAGCCCACTCTCTCTCTACACCTTCTTACCTCGAAATTGTTTTGGGGGGGGAAAAAAAGTAAAGGAACTGGAACCAGAACCAGATTGCGAACTTTCTGATGTGCGAAAAAGAGTGACGCAATAGAGCCAGACTCATATACAGGTACACCCCGCGGTCACGACTACATACCTAAAGAATTAAATTATTTCCAGCTCAGACGACGAAAAGGTAGCTTTTTTTTATATAGATGAAATATATGATTGCCAAAGCGAGGTCCTTTGAGAGAAACGTAATTCGAAACGTCTTCAGAGACGCCCACGTGCTATCCAATCCGCGCCGCGCTCCGCCCCTGCGAACCCGTTCTCAGAAATCGAGCGCAAAGTACGTATACCGCAAAATCGTCGCTTGTTCCAATTCCGTGTCTACGAGAAGTTTCTTCGCGTCATCACACTAGAAATTCCAAAAAACGTCGCGACGCCAATAAAGTCAAAGGTTAGTTATTACGTAATGAGGATTATCTCCGTCATGTCTATGATATAATGGTAAAATCGTTTCGCGTAACCTCGACATGCATTGCGCCATTTCTCTTCTCCCTAGCCTTTCTAAGTCTCTAGACGTCGTTCACTCTTTCCTTCTGTTTGTTTATACAGTGAACAATGGATACAACGTACGACATCGGGTATATAATCAACAACTCGTCGGGTCTACCGATTCTCTTTTTTGCACGCTGGGCACTTCTTTAGTGAAAAATGCATCGAAAATAACAAAAATTTAATTAACAACCCATTTTTGGCGCACTTTAGATGTTGATCGTACTATACTGCTATAGCCTCATGCACTTATATCATTTCTAGCATTTCTTGCCGGCTCTAATTCGAAGTCTCTCTCACTTTTCGATTGCTATAGATTCGGACGTCTCTTTATTTACGTACGGGACAAGCTATGGTAAAGTTATAATTACCTCATGTACAGTATACTGCATTGCATGGTGATCTGCTCCCTCATTAAGAGACTAGAAAAGACTAACTAAACTGAGCTGACTGAGATCAACTTCGATCGACTCCGCTACTATAGCTACTAGCTGGAAGTTCAAATAATTGCAACATCGATCGTTGCATATACTGTGGCAAGCACGACGGTTTGGGCCGCACTTTGCTAATTAGGGAAAGTAAAGTCGTTCAGATTACTAACGAGGAGCTGGTTCGAAATCGTGACCTGATCGATCGAAGGCAGCCGTTTTCACGGAAAATACTTCAAAACGAAGCCTTACAGCTAGATGAGTGTAACGCAGACGCAGTGTAGAGACCTAAATTGGAAACACTGGTTGTAGAAGCGCTGCCTTTTACGAAGAAACTCGATGAACATTCTGAGACGTGTCTTTATCCGGGTAATGCAATAGTCATCGAAGGGTAGGGTCCCGTATCAGGTCTCGGACACCATCAAACCCCGGACAGCGTCTCGCGTTCCCTGACGATCGAAGGCAGCCGCCGGTTGGCTGCGCTGGAAGCCTAGGCCATAACGTAGTTTTCCATGAATAAGGTACGTGGCGATCGCTCCGAGTAGAGGAGAGACACGGCTTTGTTTGTTTTTTTAGGGTCTCATCTAACCTCGGACGGAGTAATCGTTTCCGGACAGAGGCTCTCTCTCGTAAATGGTAAGTTCTTGCCTAGGAAAGTTATACATCGATCGAAAGCGTGAACACTGCTCTATCGAATGCCATTTAGACTTTGCCGATACGCCAAACCACTGCCGAGGAAATGGCGTTTGAATAGAGCTACCTCAGGTATCAAAAGTCGGACACCTACTTTTATTTTTCAAGTGAATCTTTATTGTAGCTGTGGGTTAGAGATGCACAAGTATTTGCTAAACAACCCAAAGAACAGAAGAGGCTCTCGGAAACGACGTCAATCGTGCAAATCGAACAATGAGGCTCTCAGCAACGACCTCAGGCATTTAAAACTAAAGGTAAGGCTCTCGGAATCGGCCTTAGATCATTCAAACAAAAGATGAGGCTCTCGAAAGCGACCTCAAAAATCGCTGTAGTCAAAATCGCTGTCAATTTTCTTCCGCCGCTGCCTCTGAGATCGTATCGGTTGCCTTTTCTCAGCTTCATCTTTCTCTCGCAATATTTTTTCTTCTGCCGCTTTTTGCCTCGCCAATTTCCTCTCATTTATAGCCTTTTTCTTTTCCTGTCTTTCTTGAGCTTTTGCCTCTATCACTGCCTTCCTCTCTGCCTTCTTTTCTATCTCATCTTTTTTCTTCTGTCTACTTTTTGATATTGGCTTTGCTTGTCATAATTTTTGCCGTTGGGACACTTCTGCTGTCCTTTGAAGCTTTTGGATTTGGCAGGGCTGGCAGGCAAAGCAAGGCAGGCACGGCAGGTGGTTTGGAAAGAGGCTTTGCACTGGCGTGAGAGAGCACTTTCTTAGAAAATATTTTTTTTTCGTTGACGGGTCTTGGCTTGAGAACCCACTTTGATTTGAGACTGGTTTCCGGGAAAACAGGAGATGCTGAAAAGCTGAGATCTTTGACAGAGTTCAGCCACTTTTCGTATC